>NC_133375.1:4200810-4225071 GCF_049309525.1 Garra rufa | reverse complement strand
GTTTCATTTAATTGTAAATAATATGCAGTTAAGTGTCTGAAAACATTACTTAATTATATTCTTCTAATGTATATAATTTTCAAGTGTATGTTAAGCTTACACTGTTATTTGCCATTTAGACCTTATTTATTTGAAGTGACATGCACACAGTTACATGGATGGTTTACCTCGAGTAATCTGCAGTTAAGCACATTGTGACTCACAGTAACTCACTAGTTATCAGCAGGCACGATTTTAATCAATTGGCGAATTCACATCCCATGAGGTCCCACAAGACTCTAGCCATGTAGTGGTACAAAAGAACTACATTTTGTTCTGTACCCCTTGTCACAATGTTATAATGTTGTGAACGGTTGCCAGGGCAGTGCTAGGTTGATGCCTATTTAGCCAAATCAACTGAGGCTATCATCACATCCCTGTCTATTATTTTCTATATAAATTGTGCAAAGGTGAAACTGTAAGTTAAATCAAAGAATCTAAACAAGTGATTTGAAATGCTATACACATTTATACACTGTAAAAAGTAATACCTAGATCTAACTTATAAAAAGTGAGGCAAGTGGCTGCATTGGATGTCAACTTGCAGCCATTTTTAAGTATAATAAACACTGTAATATTACTTAATACAAATGCAACAAAATCAAGTTGACTTAACTAATAGTACTAATATTACTCAGATAAACCTACTTTTCTTGGTACAGGTAACTTATTTATGGGTTGTTACAAGTAGCCTGAACTCGTTTTAGTTAGGTTTAATGAACTTTAATCATATGTGAATAAACATTTTAATTGAGTCCTGGCTATAACCTCAGAAAATAAATCTAAATGTCTATATTCTAAGCACTACAGTGATGAACTTTACATAAACAGACTTTGTCAATAAAAATTACAAATTCAATTGAAGAAGAAAAAGCTGGGAAGATAGATTGAAGACAACAACATTTATTTAATGTCTTTCACTTTTAACAGTGACTACAAAACAGACAATAATTGTGGCCACACATGTACACAATATAAAACAAACACTGTATAAGTGCATTTTCATCCTGTAATCTCAAGCGTGTCCGGCTGATGGCACATGTAAATTTTCTTGGGTGCCAAGCACAGCATGCACCTCTGTTTCATCATGACTCTATTGGTGGAGACAAAAAAAAAAAAAAAAAAAAAAAAATCAAGAGTTTGGTCAGACAATCAGGTAATGAGATGAATATAGGAGACAGGTAGAAGACAGATACAACACAAAGTCAAAATTGTACTTTTGTCGCTAAAGGTGGTGAATACTAGATGGATACTGAGACGAGAGCATGTGACCAGAGCGAAGTCTACCATGACAATGCCATAGAGTGTGGGTACTATACTATCAGTATCTACTGTAGCATGAGTGTTGTCTTTTTTTTTTTTTTCAAAGGATGCATTACATTAAAACAATGCAATTGTCCTTGCCTGTACCTGATTGGTCATCACATTACTGTTTATTAAGCTACAGAATTTAAATCTCTTTAAATCTTTCAAGAGCAAATGTAATTACCCCATATCATTACAATATTAATTTATTAAGACAGACATACGTTGTGGACACTGATGAGGTCTTCCCATCTCTGCCCATATACTCAATCAGGCATCTCAGGACCACTTCTCTCCTTTTCTTCACAGAGGCAGATGGATCTTTCAAAAAGTAAAATCTGATCAACATGCACAGCCTGATGACAGTACAATATAGCACACCTATGTTTTACTTAACTGGGAATAGTTATAGCTGTAATTGTATCTATCTGAAGTTTTTCTTACCTGCATGTGAAGTTTGAAGACCCCAGGTAACAAAAGCGCTTGTGTATCTAAAGACCAGGAAAATGCATGTTAGAATAAGGTTAAAAATCAGTGGTAAATGTTATCTTATTTAGGTAGGTTAGACATAGTTTTAAAGTTTGTTTTTTAAATGTGGATCAAATCTCTAAAATCAGACTACTAAGCATACATCTTTACAGTCAAATCTGCATCTTTTTTAGTAATGCAAAAGTATATTAACATGACCTCTGATTCCAGAATCCTGTCACAAAGCTTACTTTCTCTTATCTGCCCGCACAAGTAGTACTAATGTTAACGTGTTTTGTCTAGAACTTTTACCTTACAGTTTAATGTAAAATATTAGTTTAAGTTAACGCTAAATAACGATTAAAAATAGCCTAAAAACACATAGTAGGCATGACTACAGTACTTATTTAATTTCATATTAACAACACGGTCTCAACTGCCGAAGGTTGCCTACAAAACCACACAACTTAGCACTGTACAGCCAACTTAGCTTGACATGTGTGCAGGATAGCAAGCTAAACAGTACAATTTGCCAGCCTAAGGCCGGTGACACACTGGATGCGTGGCGTGAGCGTGGCGTTTCTGATGCGTGTCAGCTGCGTGGCGGCTGCGTCTCGTTTTCTGTGTCTTTACACACCAGAACCGTGCCTGACGCGGCGCTGGCGCGCTGCGGCTGCTGTAGGTGACATAGGGAGGCCTCCGACAGACCAGGCTCTTGTCTTCACGACAACATTTTCAACTTCAATATAAAGCCTACTGATAAAGGACACAGTCAACAGTATTTACGGCAAAATAGACTGTTTGACAGGTGCAATATTTGAAAATCGATAATTATTTGTATTTTTTTTTACAATTTTTTTTACAAATTACATATATATCTGAATTTATGTCAACCTATAAACTTTCAAACATCAAAATATCATTAATTAATATGTATTTGTGTACAAAATGACTTATAAACATATTTTCCTATTCTATTTTGCCTGGAAACGCTTTCTATTTCTAGCAAGCACGCGTTCCCCAATAGCGACCCCTAGGGGACGCGGTGTCTCGTTCCCTTCTCAGGGAACTAGGGTTACATACGTAACCTAGAGACGTTTTCCGCGCGGCTCGAGCCGCGCCTGAGACGCGCGTCTCACGCAGGCAGTGTGCAAGCTCTAACCTGTTAACATGGGAGCCGAAATAAAAACGGACACGCCACGCAGCTGAGACGCTTACGCCACGCATCCAGTGTGTCATAGGCCTAACTTTAGCTCCCTGGAGTGAGCGATTTCACGTGATTTTACATCACCAATCATTTGGCTAAATTTGCTCAACTTACCTTGTTAATCAGTGCCTGAAATTCAGATCTGCTGCAGCGAACAAGCAGTTGAAGTGCCGAGGACGATGCTGCATCTGCCTGGGAAAGTCCCCACCAGTGAAAAGGGGATAATGCCTTTTTTAAATATTTTTTAAAACATTTAAGTTTTATGAACACACCTGCCACATCGACAGCTGCTCTAATAAATTGAGTGTGTCAACTCACTTTTATAACATTTCTTGTACACAACAATCACATACAATTAACTACCCAAATAAATGGCAATAGTTTTACTTAAAATATATTGTTATATAAAAACTGATATATTTTAAGTAAAGAGGAAGTATATACTTTTTAGTGATACTTTTTAGTATAAAACAAATAAAATAAACTAGATTACAACTATTTAAAGTATATAAAACCTACTTTCTGGGTGTAGCACTTTTTACAGTGTACCATCCAGGCAACTCGGGAGGTACAATGAGGTACAATGATTTTTAATTGATTCTCATTTTAAGAAACAGTATTTAAAGTATATAAATTCCAAGAATCAATTAGTTTAGCCTGTTTTCAGCTAATGAACAGACGACTAATTGTAGCGCACCTCCCATCCAATAAATTGCAATAAGCTTTGTGCTTTGTTACTTTTAGAAACAACGTCTTAGATTTCAAATTCTGTCCATATTCAAATAATAAATGCTGCAAAATTAAATAATTCCCTCAGATGCTGCAACGGTCGTGATATGAGGTCATGCTCTGCAGCGTCTTTTTAAAAAGTTAAATTCAACACATAACAAATAATAATACATCTGAAATGTAAAAACACGTAAAAAAAATGTAAGTTTTTTCATTCAGCTATGAGGTCATGCTGTGACGCATCGATCTCCTGTTGGCCACATGGTGTCACGTGATGCAAATTAGAAGGTCAGAGTTCACCAACCTTGAACTCTGGAATGCAGCGATATGCGAAAACTTTTCGCATGGCTTGCATTTCCGGTCTGACGCATTTGCATGAATATGAATGGAAGTCAATGGAACAAAAAGTCTAGTGTGACCGTGGCTTAAGGGTACCCATTTACAGTAATCCGTTTTCATTTTAAAACTTAATCATTTTTGCTATGGTTACGCCTGTTGTTTACACTACTCTGCCGTTTTCAACCCTCAAAAACAAAGACTTTCAAGCCTAGGCTGGTTTTAGCTGTTTTTTTTTTTTTTCTTGATGACTATGTAAACAATAACATCATGCTCATTTGTTGCGTCTCATTTCAGGGGTCATTTAAAATAAGTAACCATTAAATTGCAAAGTAAATTTCCTGCTGAAAAAACAGCTAAAACCAGCCTAGGCTGGTTGGCTGGTTTAAGCTGGAAGTAGGTGATTTTAGCTGGTCTCCCAGTCTGACCAGCTAAGACCAGCCTGGGGAAAGTGGCCAAAACCCCTCTAAAACCAGCCTGCTGACCAGCTAAAATCAGCCTGGTTGACCAACTAAAACCAGCCAACCAGCCTAGGCTTTTTTTTTTTTTTTTAAGCAGGGTTCGCTCTGTGTATTCTTGATGACTATGTAAACAATAACATCATGCTCATTTGTTGCGTCTCATTTCGGGGGTCATTTAAAATAAGTAACCATTAAATTGCAAAGTAAATTTCCTGCTGAAAAAACAGCTAAAACCAGCCTAGGCTGGTTGGCTGATTTAAGAATGAATGAATGAATGAATGAGCAGCCTGGGGAAAGTGGCCAAAACCCCTCTAAAACCAGCCTGCTGACCAGCTAAAACCAGCCTGGTTGACTAGTTAAAACCAGCCTAGGCTAGTTCATTGGTCTTAGTTGGAAGTAGCTGGTTTTAGCTGGTCTCCCTGCCTGGCCAGGCTGGTCAAGTTGGTTTTAGCTGGTGGTCTCCCTGCCTGGCCAGGCTGGGAAAGTGGCCAAAACCCCTCTAAAACCAGCCTGCTGACCAGCTAAAATCAGCCTGGTTGACCAACTAAAACCAGCCAACCAGCCTAGGCTGGTTTTAGCTGTTTTTTTTTTTTTTTAGCAGGGTTCGCTCTGTGTATTCTTGATGACTATGTAAACAATAACATTATGCTCATTTGTTGCGTCTCATTTCGGGGGTCATTTAAAATAAGTAACCATTAAATTGCAAAGTAAATTCCCTGCTGAAAAAAACAGCTAAAACCAGCCTAGGCTGGTTGGCTGGTTTAAGCTGGAAGTAGTTGATTTTAGCTGGTCTCCCAGCCTGGCCAGGCTGGTTTTAGCTGGTGGTCTCCCAGTCTGACCAGCTAAGACCAGCCTGGCCAGGCTGGGGAAAGTGGCCAAAACCCCTCTAAAATCAGCCTGCTGACCAGCTATGACCAGCTAAAACCAGCCTGGTTGACTAGTTAAAACCAGCCTAGGCTGGTTTTAGCTGGGGGTTTTTTTCGGCAGGGATAAAAAAAGAAAGGACAGATTTTTTTTTTTTTTTTTTTTTTTTTACAAAGTCACGTAACGTCACATTTACCTCAGAAAAACATATTCGGTGACACGTTAGCCAGCTAGAAAAAAAAAAAGAACTCCACTCACATTTTCTTAATTAATAATCCTTGGGTTTGCATCGAATGTTCTTCGACTTTTATACATAATATATTATGAATCAAGATTGATCTTCCCTGCTGAACAAAAACAGCTAAACCAAGATGGTTGGCCGGTTTTAGCTGGTCATCCAGTCTGGTTTTAGCTGGTCATACCTAGTCAGCAGGCTGGTTTTAGAGGGGTTTTGGCCACTTTCTTAGCTGGTCAGGCTGGGAGACCAGGTGGAACAACCAACTGAAACCAGCCTGGCTAGGCTGGCTTAGAACACCTAAACCAGCTACTTCCATCTTAAACCAGCTAAGACCAGCCAAACAGTTAAATCTGGTTTTATCTGATAATCCACCTTAATCCACCTGAGATGGGTTTTGACCACTTCCTTAGCTTGTCTGGCTGGGAGACCAGCTGGAACAACCAGCTAAAACCAGCCTGACCTGCCTAGCCAGGCTGGAAGAGACAGCTAAAACCAACTACTTCCAGCTTAAACCAGGTAAGACCAGCCAACCATCTTAGGCTGGTTTTCGCTGTTTTTTTTTTTCAACAGGGTGTTGAAAGCAGTTATTTTGAGTTAAATGACAAATGTTCTTCTCCTATTCAAATTTGATATTAAAGGGGTGCACAACATATTTTTCAAGTGCTGTACCTGATATATGTCCAAAATAATCAATACTGAACTGAATCACAAGTTTGTGAATCAGAAACAAATTGAATCATGAAATTTGTGTCAAAACCCAGCCCTATTGTCCACCAAATAAAATATAAAATAAATTAATTAAATTAAAAAAATTAAATTCAAAAACACATTGAGTTTAGTATCATGGAAATGAAAAATGCTAAAATACTTTGTGTTTTTGACCTCCAAAATAGGGTAGCATCATCCCTGCAGCAGTCTGTGTATTCACATATGATGCATTGCATTGTGGGATTGCCTTCCCTGTGAAAGATTGATGTATTGCCGCCCTAAAATTAAACAAAGTATAGATGGCAGCATAAAGCTGCCTTTCTTTTGCTCTCTGAAGATGCCTTAAATGCTGCCTGGTTACATAAAATGCTAACTATAAACAAGGCCTTCACTTTACTGCATACATCCTTTAACACAGGCATAAGGAAACTACTTTCAGCTATACACTTAACTGGCACATCCGGCTTTCCATACAGTGTAGGAAAAGGAAAAGGGAATTAGCCCGCGGGAGCAGTTTTGCTGAAGTGCTTATCTAAGATCAGAATAGCCCTGCGCTGAACCCACGCTTACCCCCAGCACAGCACAAACCTTAATCTACTGGGCCCTGCCCGAGTTTTACACCACATTCTAGATGGAGTAGGGATGGAGAGGGAAAAAGAGATAGAGAGATGCACTGCAATTATCTGAGATTTTCTATGCCTACGTCCACCCACATGTTCTCTCTCTTCCTGCTCATTTACCTCGTCCATTCTCTCACACTGATTCACTCTTCCTTAAACCCCCTCTTATGGAAAACATGGAGATATGGATATTGCAGGGATGACTAGGTCATACAGTGTTTGCACACACGCACATGCAGTACAAAAGCACCAGAAAGTATTTGGATACGTAAGCAATGCTGAAACATGTATGCTTTCCATTAGATAAAAAATATGGACACAAAGTGCCATCTACAAACAAATGCTGCATAAGCTTTTCTCAAAACCAACTCCAGTTTTCTGAGACATTTTTGTAATCACTTTAAACCAGCCATTCTCAAGGTTGCTTCTTTAATCCAAATACATTGAAAAAAAAATTGTAGGTTTAATTTGAAACAGATTTTACTCAGAAACTAATAGTAATACATTGAATTAAAAGTGAAATTTTGAATTTCTTGTAAAACATACTCCAATATATATATATATATATTTTTTTTTACATATACCCCCAGTTTCACAGACAAGGCTTAAGCCTAGTCCTAGACTAAAATGTAAATCTGAGTTGTTTCAACTAAAATTGCACTGATTGATCCTAAAATATATTAGTGCCTTTGTTTTGTCTCAAGATGCACACCAGTAATGTTTTTATTCTAATCACATTTATGAAAATTGCTTAAATGTCCTAATTGAACTTTGGCCTAATCTTGGCTTAGTCTAAACCCTGTCTGTGAAACCGGGCCATGGTGTATACATGATGCATGCAAAATGTCAAGTTAGTATGTTATCTAAATACTAACTATTCATGATAGTAATTTACTATTGGTTTTGGTATTTTTTATGTATAATGTAAATTAAAAAGTCATGATGCACAACCATCATGAAGAAATTTTTATTATTATTTTTTAAATGTATGTCTAGATTTTTCTTTTTAATTAAGTTTTAGTTTTTAGTTTTAGTTACGTTTGCTAAACTAACTGAGAAAAGTTTGGCAACTAACTGAAATAAAAGTTTTGTATTAACATTTTATTCGAGTTAGTTCATGTCAAGTTTTCCTTTTTTTTCGTTAACAATAATAACCCTGATGTTCACTCACATGTATTCAAGGCTTATGGAAAATATGACATGCAACATGACATTTTCGGACTCATTAAATATAAACTTTAGTTAAAACCACATGAAACCAACAAGTATGTACAAAGAATACATTAAAACAGCCACGTGTTTTAAAGTAAAATTTAAAGTAAAAAAGCTTTCTGCTTTTCTTTATAAGGCACACTCTATTAGTCACTGACCCAAGTACTCAACAGTTATATTTACTGCGGCTATTAATTCCAATTCAATCTGCCTCTCTTTCTCTCTTTCTCACTTCCCATCTATCTCATATCTCATATTATGACAGAATATGCAAATACTGACTCATGAGCTGGAATACCCCCGACACAAAAACTAGCCTGGAGAGCAATGATCGTCACCAGATGACCAAACTCTTCCACATAAACTACTATCATTGTGGAAATACCTTGACGTTTGATGACACATTGTAGGCCTATTGTGAACAGTGACGACATCCAAACACATACAAGTACGTGCATTCATACAAACGTGCAATCGCTCAACAAGGATATGAGTTTTACAGGCTGAGTGGGTAAAAGGTTAAACCGAGACACTAGAACAATGAGACAGAGGGACAGTGACACTGAGGTGGAACTGGGGACCGACGCAACACTCCCGTGTCGTTTCTGTCTAATTACTTGCTTCCTCTTCAGCCAAGGCAAATAAAGGGTTTTCCGTATTGCCCAAGAACTCCGCACTCCCTGACAACACACCCACAAACACAGCAGCATCACTAAGGATGTACTCATTGTATGTTGTGAGTAATAGTAGTCAAGGGGGGATGTTGAACACAATGTAAAGACGCATGTACGCTTGTGTGGCACGAACCGAGCAGGTCTCCTGGGTGGCTGGTCGGCCTCTCCCAGATTCCCAGGTCAGAACTCTACAGAATTCCTTCCGCTTCCTTCTGTTTTGCTCGTTCAGTATTCACCTCTTTTATCAGGTCGGTGTTTGTAGTGAAACCTGCTCCGTTAGGTGTGGCGCTTAGAGCGTCTGAGATTGTTTGTTTAGAGGGTAATGCTGGGAGCTTTTAAGAGATGTCCTGACCTCTGGGTAGCACACGATTAACCACAGGTCAAAACATTGCAAAAGCAGAATATGACTCATTTTCCAAGTCATCTGAGGCCATGTGATAGCTTTGTGTGAGGAACAGGTCCAATCTGGAGTCTTTTCCCTTGTGATTTTTGAAGTTTGAAAGTTGTGGTTACTATCAGAGGTTTTAAAAGAATCTTATGACAGACTAATTAGGGTTTAAGGCTTCTACAGACTGTGCAATTTCAGCGGTCTTATAAGATTGTTACAAATCACACATGGATCTAATAAACTTGGTTATGCAGACTGAACGATGATGACACCTATTGAATCGTAGGCCACAATGCAAGTTAGTAGGGGAGAGTAGGGGTAAATTGAGCCACCCCCTGTATCTTGGCAACTGTACATGCATTTTTGAAACCACCCATTATTTCTGCCAGACTGTGAAAAGGAGGCACCCATTTACTTTAAAAACAGTTTTTGGCTCAAAGTCAAAGTAAAACTTTAGCATAACAGATGGCTTACACCAAAGCAAATTAGCCATATTAGCCTGAATTGGTAAGCTTTTTTTTTTTTTGGAAAATGGCAGTTGGGGTAAAGTAAGCCAAATTATATGGGGTAAATTGAGCCAGCATTTTAACTTACCCCACCATAAGGCACTTAAGTTAAATCTCTGAAGTATAAACTGGTATTTTAATGTAATATTACAACTGGTTTAGTTTAGCTGGGACATTTTCAGGAAATTCGAAAAATAGGTTGAATAGGTGCAGAGGTGCTTTCTTTAAACACCACAAAACCAGTTAACCTATCAAACTAAACAACGTAACATATTTAATAAAGGTGTATCAATGCACATTCCCCGCCAGTCCTGATGTCAATGCCCTAAACAATGTTATAATGGACTATTTCTTCACAGAGATGAAGGATCGGATGATGAAGTTACTAAAGAGGAGGAGTCTGATGACAGTTTGTAAAGGTGTGCGAACAGTTGCGCTGCACTCACTTTTCTACATGTTACACTATTTGTGCTATCTAAACATACAAGGGTGATCAAAAGCTCAGAGGCTATGCCCATGATAAACGACGGAAAACAGACGTTAGTCTGTTTGTGTAATGATGCATAGCGCCACTGACTTGACCAACAATTCTCGTTAAACCCTTGAAGTGAAAATAAAACCTGTCTCACTTTAAACCCGTTTTTCTTAAAAATCCCATTCCTGAAAATCATGGCTATTAGCCAGCTTAAAATAGCCATAGCTTTTGTTACGTTCAAGCTAAACAGTTCAAAAACAAAACAGTTCTGGAAAGGGCTAGAACCCAGCTTTCATGTGGTATCAAAACCTAAAAAAGGTAAAATTTCACCATGTGTTGGGTTTTCCTAGATCCCACACCTATTATTTGTAGTTTATTACAAATTAGGGACAGTGTACAAGTTGCTTTTCATTACATTGTAATCATACATTTTTCCACCTGAAATCCCTAATGGCCTGTTCGACATGGCAGAAAAGCTACCACGCCAAGAATCATTTGACTAAAATGTTTATTAGTTTCAATGACATTTATTCTTTCATTCTAATTCAGATTTAAATTTCCCTAAAACTCTCTGGTTATTCTGTTTTGGGAATGTTACAACTTTAGTGTTCAACATATTGTTTTAAAATGCAAACAATTAAAAACTGAAATTTAAACTTGGTTTTATGTTGTTTAAATTTGATTTAAGACAATAACTTTACTGTTTGTAAAAGGAAATTACATTTTTAAAATAGTTCGTGAATTTTACGTTTAAAATTTCACATGGGTTCCAATCAGATTCAGTCAGTTTTTTCCAGATTGTGCATCTTATCCACTGACTTGGGTCAACTTGCCCCTAACTCGCCATATTTTTAGAATCCTTTGTCATAGATACATTCTGATAATTTAAAATAATAGGAAACATCCAGAAATTACTCTTGATACTTTCATTGTACTTCCACATCATTTCCCCTTATCTTGAGGACCACATAAGTAAAAAAAAAAAATTGCTTATCTTACTCCACTCTCCCCTATAGAAGAATAAATGCCTTCAGTATGCGCAAGTGGTGAACAAATAGAGCAAGATGAATCATGCCTTGGTAATTGTGGTTTTTATGTGTACTGACAAAAAGGCAGAGGAGGACAATAATTTACTTTTTGGAATCCCACATTTATTATTCCTTTTAGCTCTTTTCACCTCCATTCCATTTGTGTTTTAGTGCCATGTCATGTTGACAGCCCAAAATCGTACAAATACAAATGAGTAAATTAGTATTTTTTTTTTTTACAAATATCATGCATTTTCATTCATAAATATCAATGTATTTTTATTTTGGTAGTTCTATTCTCTTGTTGTGTGTTCAGTTGTCTTGTTATCTTGTTTAGCAATTCTTTTTTGTTATTAGTTGTTTACTTCATGTGATTAGTCCTGCATTTAAAGGGTTAGTTCACCCCCCCCCCCCCCAAAAAAAAAAGAAAAAAAAAAAAGAAAAAGAAAATGAGCTCATTAGCTCATCATCTTTCAGGCATCTTAGGTGTATATGACTTCCTTCTTTCAGACTAGTCCAATCATCCAATCAGAGTTATATTAAAAATCCTGGCACTCCAAGCTCTATTACGGCAATGTTTCTTGTCAACAGTCCAAAACAAGTCCAATAAAGTGCATCCATCCATTATAAAAAAAATTCCTCACACGACTCCAGAGGTTTATAAAGAATAATAATGTAAGAATAATATCCATATTTAAAACGTAATATTCACTTTAATCTAGCTTACGCTAACAGTCATACACAGAAGCCATCCTGGGCCATGAATTAAAAGTACAAAACGAGGATTTGTAAAGAAAAATGTCAGAGGATTTCGATATAAGCCAGAGGTAAAGTAAAATGAACTTTGCTTTCTTTGCTCCTGTAAACGAGACTCACAGGTGCGTGCGGAATGCCGACGTCCTACGTCATCCACCCGGGATGGCTTCCGTGTACAACAGTTAACGCAAGCAAGAGAAAAGATTATTGCATTTTAAATATGGAAATTTTTCTTATACAAAAACACATTTGCTACAGGAGGCCTTTATTCACCCCCCTGGAGCCACGTGAGGCACTTTTTATTATGGATGGATGCACTTTATTGGACTTGTTTTGGACTGTTGACAAGAAACACCCACCCATTGCCATAACTGAGCATGGAAGTGCCAGGGTAATTTTTAATATAACTCTAATAGGATTCATCTGAAAGAAGGAAGTCATATTCCCACTAGGTAGCCTTGAGGGTGAGTAAATAATAGGATAATTTTCATTTTTGGGCGAACTAACCCTTTAAGTCTTCCTGTTTGCCATGTCTTGTTAATGCAACACTTTTGTTTTTGCCCCCCATTTTTCATTAACTGAACTCAAAAACACAAATCTGTCTAAATCTGTGTTAGTGAGCACTTTTCCTTTGCCGAGATAATCCATCCACCTCACAGGTGTGGCATATCAAGATGCTGATTAGACAGCATGATTATTGCACAGGTGTGCCTTAGGCTGGCCACAGTTATGAGGGAGCATGTGATTGGCATGCTGACTGCAGGAATGTCCACCAGAGCTGTTGCCCATGAATTTAATTTTCATTTCTCTACCATACGCCGTCTTTAAAGGCGTTTCAGAGAATTTGGCAGTACATCCAACCGGCCTCACAACTGCAGACCACGTGTAACCACACCAGCCCAGGACCTCCCGGCTGGTCTCCGATAATCTTGGAGGTGAAGATGCTTAATTTGTATTAAGCATCTTCACCTCCAAGATCATCGGAGACCAGCCACCCGGACGGCTGCTACAACAATCGGTTTGCATAACCAAAGAATTTCTGCACTAACTGTCAGAAACTGTCTCAGGGAAGCTCATTTGCAATGCTCGTTGTCCTCTTCGGGGTCTCGACCTGACTGCAGTTTGTGGTCGTAACCGACTTGAGTGAGCAAATGCTCACATTCGATGGCATCTGGCACTTTGGAGAGGTGTTCTCTTCATGGACGAATCCCAGTTTTCACTGTACATGGCAGATGGCAGACAGCTTGTATGGCGTCGTATGGGTGAGCGGTTTGCAGATGTCAGCGTTGTGGATCGAGTGGCCCATGGTGGCGGTGGGGTTATGGTATGGGCAGGCGTATGTTATGGACAACGAACACAGGTGCATTTTATTGATGGCATTTTGAATGCACAGAGATACCGTAAAGAGAGACTGAAGCCCATTGTTGTGCCATTCATCCATGACCATCACCTCATGTTGCAGCATGATAATGCACGGCCCCATATTGCAAGGATCTGTACACAATTCCTGAAAGCTGAAAACATCCCAGTCCTTGCATGGCCAGAATACTCACCGGACATGTCACCCATTGAGCATGTTTGGGATGCTCTGGATCGGCGTATACGGCAGCATGTTCCAGTTCCTGCCAATATCCAGCAACTTCGCACAGCCATTGAAGAGGAGTGGACCAACCTGATCAACTCTATGCTAAAGAAATGTGTTGCACTGCGTGAGGCAAATGGTGGTCACACCAGATACTGACTGGCTTTAAAACCCTCCCAATACAGTAAAACTGCACATTTTTTGAGTGGCCTTTTATTGTGGCCAGCCTAAGGCACACCTGAGCAGTAATCAGGCCGTCTAATCAGCATCTTGATATGCCACACCTGTGAGGTGGATGGATTATCTCGGCAAAGGAGAAGTGCTCACTTTGAGTTCCGCTCATGAAAAATGGGAGCAAAACCAAAAGTGTTACGTTTATAATTTTGGTCAGTGTACTTCAGAAACAAGAGTATTTTGGCAGCATGCTATCCTGAGAGAGAAAACAAATGAGATCAGGACACAACATCCCTTTTTTCCCACGTAATCTCTCTCTCTCTCTCTCTCTCTCTCTCTCTCTCTCTCTCTCTATATATATATATATATATATATATATATATATATATATATAATGTCTAAAACGTGTGAAAACCCCTAACAGCAATAGCTAGCTGAGGACTTTTATCATTGTGATGAAATACATTCCATGACTCACAATCATTTCCCTCATTCTCTGACCACATATTTCTCCTGCCTTGTCCTCATCTTCATCCTCATTTTCCTTTTCCGCTAATACATATGCAGTACCACCTGGAAGGCCAGCGCCCACTCTTCCCCTTATCGGATACTTACCGTCCGGGTGCCACACACACATAGACACACGTGCACTGAATAATGTGGGAAGCATATTCCAGGTTGATAAATCAGATTACAAAGTAGGTAATCGAAGATAAACCCAAAGTGTTGGCCTGGATATTTGCAAAACCACCAGATAGCAGTCAGTTGCTCATTTCTACCACATCCCTAACACGTCTAATCCTATTTGAGACAATAAAAAACATACTGTAACAGATGCAAATATCTTCAATTCACTAATTGCAGAGGACACCTCATGGACGCCAAGAGTAGCTCTACAGGTCATAGGTCCCACTTTTCTGTGACCGAACTTGCTGAAAGTACATGTGCTGATTTGAAATGTCAAAATAAGTATTTAAACTTATAATATTCTTCTTTTGTGCTCAAAGGGAAGAACAAAAACCTAAAAAAAAAACACTTTGGTGTAGTTCAATGGTCAGCAAAACACAGTTAAAGGGGATATGAGGAGTTCTCTAATCATGTATTGTGGCCTTTATTGTGCCATGACATTCAGTTATCACATAAAAAGGTTTATTAAAGCAAAACAAAAGAAGTTAAACTGAAACTTCTAGTGATGAATGTCAAAATGATTGAGTAGAACAGAATTGAGTATAAACAGAAACTAATTTCCACCCCTTGACACCACCTGTGTCCATAAGGGAGGAAAAATAGGTGATGTCATGGTTTCAGGCACATCGAATGATACCATGAAGCTACTGATTATACAATTGTGGCAAATATCAACACAAGTCTTTATTAGGGCGAGCCTCCTGAATTAAAATAACAAAACTGATATTATATAAATAAGCATTCAATGACTCTCAAAATAGTTATGATGCTAGTGCTAAAGTCATATGAGATTTTACACCATACTTTACACTATTATTATACATCAGTGTGTAATTTGTTTAATGTTAAAATACTTTCTGCTTTCCCAGCTTGTACAAGCAGATCTAGGTAAACATTTGTGGGCTGATTTTCCCGAAAAGTGAAACTGTGTGATTGTAAAATGCTCTCAAAACATTACTCTGTTTGCTTGAGCATCCTGGCCAGCCCAACACAAGTAAAATTGTCCCACGACTATCTGTTTGTTTGACCAACAGCAGAAAGTGGGAGTTTTTGGGAAACCTGTTTCAAAGCAATCATTATTTTTGCTATTTACATGTAGTGACGCAAGTTTAAAAGACATCAGAGATCTACAGTATGTCACCTAAATGTTTTTTTTTTTTTTTTTTGACCCTGAGGATTATTGTTGTAGAGTACATACACAAACCCAAGAGACTGAGCTTTCTGGCTGAAGCATTAGCAAAAAGAAAGTTATTGCAATGGATTGAAATGCTAAAGTAATAAAGATTTAGCCTAAAAAAGATCCACAGGCAGGACTGTAATTTATACCTTTTATATCCGAAATCTGTTTTATTTTATTTTTTTATTTTTTTTACTAAGGAAACTGCACTCATTTATATTACTGCAGCATTATCAAATAGCACAGCACAGGTTTCTTAACAAAATGAGCTCTGTTAAGCATTTTAGTGATTTTAAAAATTAAACTGTAATTGTAGTCCAACAAACATTCAATTGGGACACACCTAACTGCCATAACGTTACTCATCTACTAACATTTCTTGACTGGTACAGTTGACTTGACAGGTATCCTGAAAAAGTGAATAAGTTACTTTGTCTGTCTGTCTGTCAGTCTCTCTATCTGCATGCAGACACACAAACAAAATAAGTTTTTAGGATTTTTTTCTCACTTTTTTAGGATACCTGATCCAGATCCATAGATAAATAGACACAGATAGAAAAAACAAATAGATAGATAGACAGACAGAAGGAGAGATAAATAGATAGGCAGGCAGACAGACAGATAGATGGATGAATAGATAGACAGACACACACACACACACACACACACACACACACACACACACACACACACACACACACACATGTTTGTTTTTGTGAATTGTGGGGCCATTCCATAGACGTAATGGTTTTTATACTGTACAAACGATATTTGCTGTCACCCTACACCTTCCCTACACCTAAACCTAGCCCTCACAGGAGACTGTGCATATCTTTACATTCTCAAAAAAACATATTCTGTATGATTTATAAGCCTTTTGAAAAGTGGGGACATGGGCAATGTCCTCATAAGTCACCCTCTCCTTGTAATACCTATGTCATACCCATGTTATTACACAAATTTGTGTCCTGATATGTCACAAAAACAAACACACACACACACACACACACACACACACACACACACACACACACACACACACACACACACACACACACACACACACACGCAGACTGATAGACAGACAGACAGATAGATAGATAGATAGATAGATAGATAGATAGATAGATAGATAGATAGATAGATACATACATGGACTGACAGACAGACAGATAGATGGATAGATGGACAGACAGACATGTTGTGGGTTTATATGTTTTATGGGGACATAGGCGTAATGGTTTTCATACTGTACAGTCGTGGCCAAAAGTTTTGAGAATGACACAAATATTAGTTTTCACAAAGTTTGCTGCTAAACTGCTTTTAGATCTTTGTTTCAGTTGTTTCTGTGATGTACTGAAATATAATTACAAGCACTTCATACGTTTCAAAGGCTTTTATCGACAATTACATGATATTTATGCACAGAGTGAGTATTTGCAGTGTTGGCCCTTCTTTTTCAGGACCTCTGCAATTCGACTGGGCATGCTCTCAATCAACTTCTGGGCCAAATCCTGACTGATAGCAACCCATTCTTTCATAATCACTTCTTGGAGTTTGTCAGAATTAGTGGGTTTTTGCTTGTCCACCCGCCTCTTGAGGATTGACCACAAGTTCTCAATGGGATTAAGATCTGGGGAGTTTCCAGGCCATGGACCCTAAATTTCAACGTTTTGGTCCATGGTTCAACGTTATGGCATGGTGCTCCATCGTTCTGGAAAATACATTGTTCTTCACCAAACTGTTGTTGGATTGTTGGAAGAAGTTGCTGTTGGAGGGTGTTTTGGTACCATTCTTTATTTATGGCTGTGTTTTGGGCTAAATTGTGAGTGAGCCCACTCCCTTGGATGAGAAGCAACCCCACACATGAATGGTCTCAGGATGCTTTACTGTTGGCATGACACAGGGCTGATGGTAGCGCTCACCTTTTCTTCTCCGGACAAGCCTTTTTCCAGATGCCCCAAACAATCGGAAAGAGGCTTCATCGGAGAATATGACTTTGCCCCAGTCCTCAGCAGTCCATTTGCCATAATTTTTGCTGAAGATCAATCTGTCCCTGATGTTTTTTTTTTTTTTTTTGGAGAGAAGTGGCTTCTTTGCTGCCTTTCTTGACACCAGGCCATCTTCCAAAAGTCTTGGCCTCACTGTGCATGCAGATGCGCTCACACCTGCCTGCTGCCATTCCTGAGCAAGCTCTGCACTGGTGGCACTCCGATCTTGCAGCTGAATCCTCTTTAGGAGACGATCCTGGCGCTTGCTGGACTTTCTTGGACGCCCTGAAGCCTTCTTAACAAGAATTGAACCTTTTTCCTTGAAGTTCTTGATGATCCTATAAATTGTTGATTTAGGTGCAATCTTAGTAGCCACAATATCCTTGCCTGTGAAGCCATTTTTATGCAACGCAATGATGGCTGCACGCGTTTCTTTGCAGGTCACCATGGTTAACAATGGAAGAACAATAATTTCAAGCATCACCCTCATGTAACATGTCAAGTCTGCCATTCTAACCCAATCAGCCTGACATAATGATCTCCAGCCTTGTGCTCATCAACATTCTCACCTGAGTTAACAAGGCGATTACTGAAATAATCTCAGCAGGTCCTTTAATGACAGCAATGAAATGCAGTGGAAAGTTTTTTTCGGGATTAAGTTAATTTTCATGGCAAAGAAGGACTATGCAATTCATCTGATCACTCTTCATAACATTCTGGAGTATATACAAATTGCTATTATAAAATCTTAAGCAGCAACTTTTCCAATTTCCAATAATTAGGTAATTCTCAAAACTTTTGGCCACGACTGTACAAACCGTATTTTCTATCGCCCTACACATAAACCTAGCCATCACAGGAGATTGTGCACACTTTTACTTCCTCAAAAAACCTCATGATTTATAAGCCTATTTCCTCATGGGGACCTAAGAAATGTCCCCACAAGGTCAAAAGTTACTGGTATTACTATCCTTATGGGGACATTTGGTCCCCACAACGTGATAAATACCAGGTACACACACACACACACGGATGGATGGATGGATGGATGGATGGATGGATGGACGGACGGACGGACGGACGGACGGACGGACGGACGGACGGACAGACAGACAGACAGACAGACAGACAGACAGACAGACAGACAGATGAATTAATGAATAAATGGACAGACAGACAGACAGACAGACAGACAGACAGACAGACAGACAGACAGATGAATTAATGAATAAATGGACAGACTGATGGATGGACAGACAGACAGACAGACAGACAGACAGACAAACAGACAGACAGACAGACAGACAGATGAATTAATGAATAAATGGACAGACTGATGGATGGACAGACAGACAGACAGACAGACAGACAGACAGACAGACAGGCAGACAGGCAGATGAATTAATGAATAAATGGACAGACTGATGGATGGAAAGACAGACAGACAGACAGACAGACAGACAGACAGACAGACAGACAGACAGACAGACAGACAGACAGATGAATTAATGAATAAATGGACAGTGATGGATGGACAGACAGACAGACAGACAGACAGACAGACAGACAGACAGACAGACAGACAGATTAATAAATAAATAAATGGACAGACTGATGGATGGACAGACAGACAGACAGACAGACGGACAGACAGACAGACAGATAGATGAATAGATAGACATGGATTGATGGATGGATATACTGATGGACAGATGGATAGACAGACAGGTAAATAAATAGACAAACACACACACACACACACACACACACACACACACACACACACACACACACACAAACACACGGATGGATAGATGGACAGACAGATGAATTAATGAACAAATGGATGAACAGACAGACAGACAGACAGACAGACAGACAGACAGACAGACAGACAGACAGACAGATAGATAGATAGACATGGGTTGATGGATGGATAGACAGACAGACAGATAGATGGACAGATGGATAGATGGACAGACATAAGGATGATAGACAGAGAAATAGATGGACAGACGAACGGACAGACGGATGGATAGATAGATGGACTGCCACATAGACAGACAGACAGACAGACAGACAGACAGACAGACAGACAGACAGACAGACAGACAGACAGACAGACAGACAATGTGTGTACGTGTGAGTCGAGCTCTGATGGAAGCAAAAGCTTGAACACTTTGTCCTTTTTTGTGTTGTGTTTGTACTGTATGTTCCACGGCACTCCTCTAGGCTAAAGCTCATTAATCCATACTGATCACAGGCTTATGTCCCAGAATTCACTGAAGTACAGCTGCTCCTGTGGGAAGTCGGGGCTTGTTCAGAGCATTACAGACAGGATACAGGTGGGAGGCATTACAGCAGGAGCGGGGAAGTGGGACGAGGAATACTGAGCATTAAAATAGTGAACTACAATGTCATGTAAGGAATGTGTGGACTTTTTTTAGGTTTTAATGTCTCCCTATCAATGTGATTTTGCCAAATTCACTAACATCCTTGATGGTTCTGGAACAATAATTGGGACTAGGGAACCGCTGAGTCCATTTAAGGCTGAGGATTAGGCTTCAACAACATTCTTATCAACCTATCATTTCCCTTTGATTTTAGCCATAATTGATGGTTTGGGTTTGATACGAGGTTAGAACTGTTTCTTTGACAGGAATGTGGATCCATCTTTCTAGGCAAAACTAGGATGACTGTGTTAGCAGAACAGTATAAACTCTAATATTAAGACTTTTAGTTTTGGAAAGTACAAAAGATACAAATCTATTATTGCAATGTGTTTCCGATATGCCGTGGATTTTTGCTAATGCTTAAGCCAACAAGCTCAGCTTCTCAGGTTTGTGTATGCAGTGTACGACATGTACGACAATTATCCTCAGGGTCATAAAAACATTTATTTACCAAGATTAGTAATATTGCAAACTGTTCTGCCAAAGCATGTACTCTTTTAAAGCCAAAGACAACCAAATTAATGCTGTCAAATATTATGCCATTCAGCAGAGGCAGCGAGACTAAAAAAGTGACTATAATGAGTATTGAGGTTTTAGCACTAATATACAGTCTTCCAGTAGCTCTAGCAATGGCAAGGTCATGGGTTCAATTCCCATGAACTGAAAAAAAAATTAAATTAAATGTGTAGCTTGAAATCACAGTAAGCTGATTTGGACGAGTTTAAAACAGTATAAAATAAATAAATAAATAATAAAAAGCTGTGTTTTGAACCTACATCTTTATGTAAGGTAAAATGTTCTCAAGTGCTAGTTTTCACTAATGTTCATACAATTTCCCTCAGTGTAATCAGACCTTTCCTTTTCTGACTCAGCAAAGAAATGCCTGTTATGTAAGAAATGAAATTATTACTCAAAAAGTCACTTCAGCAAAATACATTCTGTGCAACTGAGAATATGGTGAATGTTTCTGTTTGTTTGTTTGTTTGTTTGTTTGTTGGGAAATAACAGCAGGCTGCAATATAACTGATTCGTGCTGCACAGCTGTTGATCAAATACACATTTGTTGACACCAGCCAAAAATCTGGTCTCAACAAATGAAAGAATTTCCTATGGCTCAGCACATAATAAACGAACAAAATTAATGATATAAAAATTTACAAACCAAATGTTATGAAAAGCTGTATCTAAACTGAACTGCCTCAAATACAAGTGCCAAATAAACCACTACTGCAGATCCAGAACATAAAATGGAATCAGTTTTAACACATGACCAAAAGCACAGAATAAAAAAATACATACATATCCATTATAATAATAATATATGTATATTTATATATCTAGATTAATTATATATTTATATTTGTATTATCCATATCTATATACGTAATGTGTGCTTATTTCTCTCATGATAAAGCAATATTATGAATAGACAACTCATATTCTAGCCAAAAGCAATGATTTGATTAATGATGGATTCGTTTCTTACAAACACACAGCTTTTCACTTCACAAGACATTAACTGATGGTCTAGAGTGGTGTGAGTTACTTGTGAATTATTGTAATTGTGGCCGGGCGGGGAACAGCACGACAAGACAAGACTTTTAGTTGAGCCCCGGAGGGTGAGTTTATTGAACAGACTTAAGTGAAACGGTGAAGTGGCAGGTGAATGTGCGTCGGTGCTCCGTGAGAGGTGAAGTCCTTGTCGTGCAGAATTCCCCAGGAAGGTGCAAGCAAACGGGTAGGTGCTTGAAGGTGAGTTCGCGGTGGTGGCGGTGTCCAGAAGTGACGGTGGCCAATCGTTCACGGCGAATCTGTAGGGGGAAATGAGAGCAGAGAGCAGGTAAGCTTCAACCTCATCGGAGATAGTTTCTCAGTGATCTGTGGTGAGCAACCGGCTTTTGTAGGGGCGGCGTCCGTGAACGATTGGTCCGTGGTGATGAGGTCCAGGTGTTTGGCGTGAGTTGCCAGGGCGACGCTGATTGTGCCTCGGGACTCCCGCCACACCCCCCCCCCCAAGCGACGTCCTGGTCCTGGTGGCAGAAACAAAAGGGGAGACAGGGGGTGGGAGGGGAATGACCCCTGACAGACCTGCATACGCTGCCCAAGACCGAGAGAGTCCGTCAGCGTTGGAGTTGCTGGATCCGGCCCGGTGGCGCACATCGAAGTGGAAGTCCTGGAGCGAGAGGAACCACCTCGTGACCCGGGCGTTAGTGTCTTTGGCCCGGGCCATCCACTGTAGCGGTGCATGATCTGTAAACAGTGTAAAATGTCGACCTAATAAATAGTACCTCAGCTCCAGGACTGCCCACTTGATGGCGAGAGCTTCTTTCTCTACCGCGGCGTAGTTGCGCTCGGCCTTGGACAGCTTCCGGCTGATGTACACAATCGGATGCTCCTCTCCCTCCTGGACCTGGGAGAGCACGGCCCCCAATCCCGTGTCGGAGGCATCCGTTTGGAGCAGGAAGGGACAGTTGAAGTCTGGGGCACGCAGGACGGGCTCGGTGGTCAGGGCCTCCTTGATGCGCCGGAAGGCCTCCTCGGTTTCCCCAGACCAACGGATCCGCTCTGGCTGTCCCTTCCTGGTCAGGTCTGTCAGAGGGGCGGCTATAGAGGAAAAGCCGGGGATAAAGCACCGATAATAACCCGCCAACCCCAAGAAGGCACGTACCTGCGACTTGGTGGATGGCTTAGGGGCATCCATAATGGCTTTGACCTTGTCCTCCTGAGGCCGGATGAGTCCTCTTCCCACTTTGAAGCCGAGGTACCTGCCTTCGTTCATGGCTAGGTGGCATTTGCGGGGGTTGGCGGTTAGTCCAGCCCGGCGAAGCTCCAACAGCACCCTGCGCAGCCGCTCCAGGTGGTCTTCCCACGCCTCCGAGTGGATGACCACGTCGTCGAGGTACGCTGCGGCATAGGCCTGATGGGGACGGAGGATTACATCCATTAGTCGTTGAAAGGTGGCGGGGGCCCCATGCAGGCCAAAGGGGAGAACCCGGTACTGCCAGTGCCCCGAGGGCGTCGAGAAGGCCGTTTTGGGCTTGGCGTCGGCCGAGAGGGGGACTTGCCAGTAGCCTTTGGTGAGGTCGAGTGTTGTGATGTACCGAGCCCTCCCCAACCGTTCCAGGAGCTCATCCACTCGGGGCATGGGGTAGCTGTCAAAGTCGGAGATGTCGTTTAGGCGTCGGTAGTCATTACAGAACCTCAGGGTGCCGTCGGGCTTCGGGACCAGGACAATCGGGCTGGACCACGGGCTCCGTGATGGTTCTATTACCCCCAGCTTGAGCATCTTTTGGACTTCCGCCTCTATAGCCTGCCGGCGGGCCTCTGGGACTCGGTAGGGCCGTTGCCGGACGAGGACGCCCGGAGGGGTGCAGATGTCGTGGCTTAGGACATTAGTCTGGCCGGGGCTGTCGGAGAAGACGTCCAGGAACTGACCGACCAGGTGCCGCAGCTCCGTCTTCTGTGTGGCTGACAGGTTGGGATTGACATCTACAACCGCGGGATCTTGGGAGGCGAGGGCGGCGAGCTGGTCCCGGTCCCCGATCCACTTCTTCAACAGGTTAACGTGATATAATTGGTTTACTCTTCTTCGGCCGGGTTGTCTTACCCGGTAGTTAACTGGGCCCACTCGCTCCTCAACCGTGTAGGGCCCCTGCCACTGGGCCAAGAACTTGCAGGCTGCGTTGGGGACCAGGACCATCACCCTATCTCCAGGTTGGAACTCCCGCGGTTGGGCCGCCCGGTTGTAGAGACGTTGCTGGGCCTGTTGGGATTTCACCAGGTGTTCCCGGACTAACGGCATGACCCGGTCGATCTTCTCCCGCATGTCTCGGACGTGCTCGACGACGGTCCGGTAGACTGCCGGCTGCTGCTCCCAGGCTTCTCGGGCTACGTCGAGGAGGCCACGGGGTTGCCGGCCGAAGAGGAGTTCGAAGGGAGTGAACCCTGTGGAGGCCTGTGGTACCTCCCGGATGCCGAACAGCACATAAGGCAAGAGCAGATCCCAGTCCTTTTTGTCTTCGGCGGCCACCCGTCGCAACATCTGTTTTAAGGTCTGGTTGAACCTCTCGACGAGCCCGTCGGTCTGGGGGTGGTAGACCGAGGTCCTCACTTGCTTTACCTTCAGCAGCCGGCAGAGGTCAGCCATTAGCCGGGACATAAAGGGGGTTCCCTGGTCGGTCAG
>NC_133375.1:4150620-4200310 GCF_049309525.1 Garra rufa | reverse complement strand
CTGTAGGGGGCGAGAACGAGTCTTCAACTTCTGTGAAATTACCACATCAAATGAGACTTGCAAACATGGATGCAGCTAAGAAGCCACTTCAGGGCAAGTGCGTTGCTAGACCCTTTATACTGGGGGCACGTGAGTTATAATTTACTTTGATAATCCCGAAATAAAGACATTAAACTATATGCAACAACTGAATTGACGCTTCTAAAAGCAACGCAGTTTAATGGAAGACTATGCATGCAGAAATCCATGCCCGTGCGCGTCTGTGTATTTAACGGCAACGCACACGTCGTGCAGCCTTTTGCGCAGAAGTACTTGGTTACACAAGTTTGTATAGGTAATTATGTTGTAAATGCAATTGTCAATTGGAAACGGGAGATGAGCGCCTGATCTAATGCGCCACCTGGCCCATTCTCGAAGACTTACTTTTAGTCATTATTTGGGTAGCACACATATTCTGAATGCCTTCAGCAGAATTCAGATTAGCCATTTTATTCTAGATTTAATTCCAAGATTTAAGATAGATTAATCTAGATTAAAAAAAATTGCCCACCCCTAATATATATATATATATATATATATATATATATATAATATATATATATATATATATATATATTAGGGGTGGGCATAGATTAATTTTTTTAATCTAGATTAATCTAGATTAATTTTGGAATTAATCTAGATTAATCTAGATTAAAATGGCTAATTTGAATTCTGCTGAAGGCATTCAGAATATGTGTGCTACCCAAATAATGACTAAAAGTAAGTCTTTGAGATCGGGTTTCTCAAGCCAGGTGGCGCATTAGACCAGGGGCTCATCTCCTGTTTCCAAAATGCTTCACAAACTGCTTGACAATTGCATTTACAACACAATTAACTATACAAACTTGGTAACCAACTATTCCCACACTGCATGTACTTCTGAGTAAAAGATTAATACACAGATGCGCAAGGGCATGGATATTAGTGGTGCAACGGATCACAAAACTCACGGTTCGGATCACATCACGGATTTGGAGTCACGGATCGGATCATTTTTCGGATCAGCAAAAAACAAACAAAACAAAACAAAACAAAAAGTTTGTTTTTTTTACTAATTACTGAATGCTTACTTTAAGTACTTCTAATCCACAGCAAACAATACTAGCTGAACTAATAAAGTCAGTAACAAAACAAGAACAATTACACAAATATCAAGTGTAAATGAATACAACATAAAGTTACTTATAAAATCAATAACCTTAGAATGCAGGTGCGGAAATTTAATAATTAATTGTAAAATGCCTAGTGCTTCTCACTGCAGGTATTTATAGGATGCTGTCTCTTTAAGGCATAATGCACGAACCGAATACTGGCACGCATCTCTTTCTCAGCTGTTTCTGTTCACTGAAGACATAACCGACTGTGTTTACCAGAATACCAAAACGGGTATTAAGACATGACTTTGTATGTACGTTTCCGTTCAAAAATAAGTTAAAGAGGAATCAATCTGTGTGAATCGCGCTCTCTCTCTCTCTCTCTCTCTCTGTGCGCATGCTCTCTTTAGGTGTGTGCGTCAGCGTGCGTGTTCCCTTTTTAAATTAGTAAATTGGCAAGACAAAACATGTGCCAATTATAAACTTTTACTCTATGATAAACTTAACAGTTAATCCGCGAATCACATGCGTGCCGAACCGGTTTGGTCTGTACAGATCACGGATCATCATACACTCAATTCGGCTAGGTATACGTCATCCGCGCTAAACTATCAAGGTGAAAGTCATCATATCTTGCGTAGTTTAGACCCAGCTCCCAACCCAACTTTGAGAATAGATTAACGGCGATATTTTTTTTATCGCCCGATAAGAGTCTCACGTTAACGCAGCACGTTAACGCCGATAACGGCCCACCTCTAATATATATATATATATATATTGTGGCCGGGCGGGGAACAGCAACAACAAGACAAGAGTTGAGTGAGCCCCGGAGGGTGGATTTATTGAAGCAGTGCAACAGAAATGAACAGTACAGGTGAGTGGTGAGGTGATGTCGTCGTCTTTGTGGGGTGCGGTGGTTTTCTCCTGATCGGTGAGCTTCCCAGTGACGGTGGCCAGTGAAGGGGTCTGTGCAAAGGCATGCGGTAGCCCCGGTGCGTGCAACCCGGAAGTGGGGAGCCAAGCGGTCACGGCGAGTCTGCGGGAAGAATGACACAAAGATCAGGTAAGTCTCACGCTGCATCGGAGATGATTCTCAGTCTTCTGGTTCTGGAAGTCTGCTTATAAAGCGAGTGGGGCCGTGACCGATTGGCTCGCGGTGAGTGGTTCCAGCTGGTGCTTGTGTGTTGCCAGGGCGACGCTGATAGATCCTCGGGACGCCCGCCACAATATATATACTGTACAAACAATGCATGTAGTAAAAAACTACACAAATATAATTATATTATAAATGCATAAGTTACATGCAAACACTTGTACATTTCTCAAATTGTGCATACGTACTGTAAAAACATGTGTGATAAATTAAACAATTCCATACTGTACATTTCAGAGAATATACAAATGTGCAAAGATGTATAATAAAGAGTACCCACAAATACAAATGAGGTTATGTTGTACTCTTTTGCCTGTGAGGGAAAGAAAAACATGTGTTTGGAACAACATAGTGAATAAATAATCACTGAATTGATTTTTTTCAGGACTAAAGTATGCTCTGTAAACTCAATTTATTATTGGAAAGTGCAGAGAATCATACGCATTTTAAATGTCACATTGACCTCCACATTCCTCCATTGCTGTACGAACATTTCCTGTAATTTCAATCCTATACACGCCTCCACACATATTCACATTAAACTCTTTTTATACTGCCATCTGCCTAAAACAAATCTCTACAATAATAATATCCCATCCAGCAACATCAAGACATGGTGTCTGGCCAATCCTAACACAATGAATTCCAGCAGTCTGAGAATTATACAAGAATTACGGCAACAATTTACAGCTTCTGCCCACTCCTCTTTGCGCTGTTTTAGAGAGAGCGATGGCTTGCGTCTTCATACCCACATGCCCTCTCTCTGTAAGCGTTAGCTCAGTGTTGGTGATCAACCAAAACCCCTGTCACTTTCCCATCAGTCTCTGCATTTCACACGCTGAAGAAAAGCATGTTGCTGCGTCATCACAGGAGTTTGGGTCTAGGCCTCAGTGCTTTGGAACTCTGGCAGTCTGGTCTATAAAACCTAATTGCCCTGAACAGAATCTTGAAACAACGTGGTGCACTGCGACCTGCATGGAACTTTTATAATTTCTGTTACTTAATAAATTCG
The DNA here is from genome assembly GCF_049309525.1 of Garra rufa. Classification (NCBI taxonomy): domain Eukaryota; kingdom Metazoa; phylum Chordata; class Actinopteri; order Cypriniformes; family Cyprinidae; genus Garra; species Garra rufa. Next base: position 4,197,009 of record NC_133375.1, on the reverse strand, counting down.
CCTCTCATCAACGTCGTCGTCTCTCTCTCCTCATGTCCTTCTGTCTCGCTTCTCTCTCATTAAGGCCAATGAAAAATTCTTTCTCCAGATTTATCAGCATGTTAATGAAGAGAGCAAAATAAAGAGGGTGGGAATCAAAAAGGTTGCTTCACGCCAAACATTTCCAGAAATTCCTTTACAGCAGTGGTTCTCACTCAGCTGGTGAGTTGGAACCCAAAATGGCTCACAGGTCTGTTCTAAATGCAAAAAAATTTACTGTATTCATGCATGATAGCAAAATAAGTAAGCTTTCAACATTTAAACCGAGGACTGCCAGTTTTCCTATCAATATAGGATATACGCCAATATGGCGCTGTCATCTGCAAGCACCAGGTCGGTCGTGTATCTGTCGATGCTATTGGACTCCTTTCTTTGTCCTTAAATGCTTTTCTCGTGATCAAGTCAATCACGGCGTTGAACATGATTACACAGGTGACATTTCCTTGACGAACCCCACTTTGAATTGAGAACTCTAATTCTGTTTCACCTTGTAGAGTCATTGTACAACTGTTAGAGAAGGGGGCAATTTTTTGGTGGCACATGTTCGGCCTCCAGTGCTGTCCAGAGGAACAGCCAGTAAATGCAGTTGCATGCTGATTTGAAATCATATATCATCGTGTCTCTGCATATTATGATGAAACAGGAGAAAGTACTTTAACACCTTTAACAGCTTCTTGGCCAATCAAGTCTCTGCACATGTCTATTAAATATTCAAGGTCTTCAGATAATCCAAGCCATTTTATTTTGTTTGTTTCCTTGACTTTACAATATAATAACAAGGAACCAGAGCACAACAAAGATCAAGGCTTCACAACAAACACTGCCAATGTGTTTCTGTTCAGTTTCAGGGTCAGCTTGCATCTGGACACTGTCACTCTTTTCCATGGTCATGGTGAATGAGAGAATGGGAAGATACTGTAGTGTTATTACAAACACTGTCGTTTACTCATCCTAGTCTTTGATCAAGCTGTGCTGGCAAGATGAACTCTTGCAAGCAAATTATGAGCAGTCCACAAATTTTTCCATTTTTTTTTTAAATCATGAATAGACATGTTTTAGAGATTTCAACAAGAATGTGTCAGCATTGTTAAAAAAAACTAGACCTTAAAGGAATGGTTAAGTGACAATATACAAATACTACTGGCCCATTTTTTGGTGAACTAAACATTCAAGACTAGCTTTACAAGTCACTGTTTATAACAAAGACATTCATACTTTGCGTAGATAAGTATACCCACTTCTCTAGGCACCACTACACTACTAATCAGGACTGTCACTAATATGATTTTTTTCATCAGTGGAATACAAAAGCATAAATTTAGCTGAATTGTGATGATATTGTTGTTCATACAACAAAAGTGAGTGGTCACCAAAATGATTAAATGCACCATAAAAGTATAGTTTATTAGGATATACAGATCTGGCCATTAAAAATGCGTCTATTTTCACGCGGCAGCCTGCAATTCGGCACGCGTGGGCACGCGTCCTGCCGCAGCGGCTTTTTTAGATTTTTTTACAACGTTGTTGCACTTCATATAATATCCACCAGGTGGCGCAAGGAACAACATTCTGTAGCCAAACACCATGGCCAGCTCTAGGGGGCGTTGGTCACAAATACCAGTACAATAGTTCAATGATTCCTCTTTCCTGAAATTATGGTTCAAACCAATAGCAAAAAGATAGCCTATTCATAAGCAGGTGCAGTTGTATTGTTATTTTGTTTTCTTTCTTTGTTTTCCTGACGAACATTTATTAGACTGCATCGGAAACAGAAATGTTAATTTCGGTTATTTTATTTCTCCAACCGACAACTGACGTAAACCGCTAAATTCGTTTTCAGGGATTAATTATACACAAGCAAGAAGCAGCATAAACATCAGAACCTCACGTGCAGAGCTTATGCACAGAGAAAAACCCAACAAACCTATATATAATAATAAATAAAATAGGCCCACATAAGAAATATATGTTTTTCTTTTCTGAATGAATAATAATTTAACAAATTAATAAGTAGCAAGCCTATATGCAGAATTTTAGGCAATTTCTGTGATGCGCCCTTAAACCAGCATCTTGTTTCCATTTTTTTTTTTTACAAATAGCCTACACGTTTTTTTTTAATTTTTTTTTATTTTTATTGTGATTGTACACAAATAACAGAAATATGTAAAATATCATAGTTTTAAGCAATGCCGTACTCTTGAACGAGTATTCAAGTATATCACCTTCAGAATAAAATACATTATATATTTCAGCGTTTTAAAGCAACATCAAATTAAGATATGCATGTTTAAGAGGTAGTTCGTCTTTTTCTTTTTCTAAGATACACAATTTTAGATACACTGACAATTAATTTGAGTAGAGACAGATAGAAATGGGAAGGATAAATATAAACTACAGTATTTTTGCGATTTTGGTGCTTAGAAATTTATTCTAAGCGGGCCGCGGGCGAATAATATAGTTAATATAGCGCGGAGCGGGTGGATGCGGAATAAAACCTCGTGGAAGCGGGACTGGAAAAGCACTTTGTTATATCCTATAGACTATTTAGATACTTCATCATCAAGCAAAAATTTATTCATAAGCAGGAGCAGTTTTATTATTATTTTCTTTTATTTTTTTCCTGTTGAACTTTTATTAGACTGCATTGAAAATAGAAATGTTAATTTCTGTTTTTTTTTTTCCAAACGACAACCGACGCGTTTAGTTATTATTAACGACAAGATTGTGTTAAATTACATTTAAATTGAAACGTGGCTGTGACACATTAATAACAGTTAAATTCGTTTTGAGGGGTTAATTGTACACAAGCAAAAAGCAGCATAAACATCAGAACATCACGCGCAGATCTTATGCACAGAGAAAACCCAAAAAAGCTGTATGTAAAATAAATAAAAATGCCCATATGCGAAATATAAATTTCTTAATGAATAATAATTTAACAAAACGAAATAAAATAAAATTAATAAGTAGCAAGCCTATATGCAGAATTGTAGGCAATTTCTGTGACGCGCCCTTGAACCAGCATCTTGTTTACATTTTTTTTTTTTTTTACAAATAGCATACACATCTGTTTTTTCGTTGTGATTGTACACAAATAACAGAAATATGTAAAATAGCATAGTTTTGAGCAATCCCTTACTCTTGAACGAGTATTGTAAGCTGTATCCACTTAATTAAAAGGGGAAAAAAACGTGATCCTGACGGCGCCGCAGGCAGTTAAATAACTGGACCACTTTCACCTTCAGAATAAAACACATTATATATTTCAGCGTTTTAAAGCAACATCAAATTAAGATATGCATGTTTAAGAGGTGGTTCCTCTTTTTCTTTTTCTAAGATACACAATTTTAGATACACTGACAATCAATTTGAGTAGAAAGGAATAGAAATGGAGAGGTTAAATATAAACTACAGTTTTTATAGAGTTAAAAATTTATTTATTTATTTATTAGTATTATTACTATTATTATTTTGATTTGTTTTTGCGATTTTGGTGCTTAGAAAATTTATTCTAAGCGGGCAGCGGGCGAATAATATAGTTAATATAGCGGGAGCGGGTGGATGCGGAATAAAACCTTGTGGAATCGGGACTGGAAAAGCACTTTATTGTTATATCCTGTAGACTATACTTCATCATCAAGCATGGGCGTCGGAAGCAAAATAAATGTGGGTGGGTCCTCCCCCAGAAAAATAAATACTTTAGTATATGCCATTTTCTGTAGTCTGGTGCCTTTTATTTAATGTTTTTACACAATGCAAATACTCCATATTTACAAATATTACAAAAGACGGCTATACTGCAACATTTTCAGTGGCGTAAGTGATAATACGAGTAACATATCGTTTTTGACGCGGGAGACCCGAGTTCGCATCCGCCTTTTGGTGAAATCATTTTCGAAATCGTCTCCCTTTTCACTTATATCATATCGGAAAGGCATTTGTTTATTAGTTAATTAATGAAATAATTGAAAAGTTGAAATAAAGTATCAACTAGGGTTAGGTCACCTACCGTAAGTGTATCTGAGCACTATACTTTTAGGAGTGTTAATAATTAATTTTATTATTATTGTTATTGTTATTGTTATTATTATTATTATTATTATTATTATTATTATTATTATTATTATTATTATTATTATTGTCTTTAGATTTGTTCTTACATTTTGATGCCGTACATTATTATGACGCACTGCCCATGCAGTTTTTTTTTTTCTTTTTTCTTAAAAACTAATTGAATTGAAAGGGAAGAAACCCATGTAGATTTGGCCTAATGTCCATAAATACTAGCCTAGTATTATATCCTAATATAGAAAATAATTTAGACAAATAAACAGAAGGCTCACTTTTCAAAACAATAAAGCTTAGCCTATATGACTGACAACGAATACAACAATTGTTAAGTATCAAATCGACCAGACACCGAAACAGTTTCTTTCCTCAGGCAATCCATCTCATGAACACTTGATCGTGCAACATACAACACTATACATTCTTTATTCATTTTTCCGTTATTTATTTAAAGCACATACTTACTTCTATTCAAATGTCTTTGCTATTTTTGCACATTGTCTGTCTTGTATACCTCTATATTGTTATTTTTATAATATGTATCGTCTTGTCACTGTCATTCTGTAGCACTGTGGAGCTCTGTCACAAAAACAAATTCCTAGTATGTGCAAACATACCTGGCAATATAGCTCATTCTGATTCTGATTCTGATTCTGAAAAGTGCTCCAGTGAGTTATGCAATTTTTTTCCACCTTTTTTTCTTTTTCTTTTTTTTTTTAAGTGGAAAAGTAGTTCTTCTATTTCGGAGAAGTTCATTAAGTCTGTCTCTTAACAGCTTCCAGTCACGAACTGCGGGTTGAATCTCCGACCAACGATCAGTAAAAGTTTTTTTTTTATTTTTTATTTTTTATTTTTTATTTTTTATCTTTAAACAGCTCCGATTTACATCATTTTAGCCTGGAACTAGGCTTAAGTCTGTTCTGGGAAACCAAAGGGAAGTGTATTTTTTTTTTTTTTTTTCAGTTTTCTGAAAAGTAGCCGTTAATGAGGCATCAGAGTTAAGCGGCATGCAGTATAAAGAGCGAAATGTTTATGAATGGCAGAGTGGGGGTGGGGTGGGGTGTTGAATGCTGTCTGTTGCCTTGTTGTAATCAACATTTGGAGACTTGGGGGTGCTGGGGGCGGATTCCGACTGCATTCAGTTGCATTTCGAATTCAGCATTCAAATGCATGCCAGGGAGAAGGGGAAAGCTTTCCTCACACGCTCCACTTTTTTCAAAACATTAGTGTCCAACCTGACAAGCGGGTCAGTGGATAAACAACCCGAACCGGACCGTTTTCAAATAACCCACCCGCAACTCGGACCGCAGAATAAAAAAAATAAATATTGTACCCGACCCGCCTCCTGACCCGTATGTTTAATACTAAAGTGATTAAGCTGTGGAGATGCAGTCTGAAATATCCCGACATCAGAAATCCATTGGTGTACAAGCTAAAAAATAAAATTAAAATAAAACAATGTGTCCTGTTGTAAAGTCGTTGCCGTATTGTTGTGTATGAAGTTCAGATGTTATTATTTTAAGAAATATATATGTTTTAGGATTCTCCTTATTTTTGTTTTAGACATCCATCAATTACGGTGAATAAAAAAAATTCCGCGCTGGTGGAAACAAGACTTTCGCTTCTACTTTTGAGACCGGTGTTCGGACGTTTTTCTAAAAAAAAAAATAAGAATTCAAAATTCAAAATTTATTGTCATAAAAACAGAAGGTGAATATAATTCAAAAAATGTTAAGTATTTGCTGATTAAAGAAAACATGAAGGATGCCGCTTAATATTTGGCTTTTACGTGAACTTTAAAGCATATCCCTCATTCCATTTGTTTTCTTTGTTTTGTAATCTTTATATTATTTTCGTGAAATGTATTTTTGCTCAACATGCATTTCTCGTGGCCACGAGTTTAATGAATAAACCAACCTGCGTGACATTAGTAACCCAGAATTATTTGAGATATTTCGTTTTGAGTTAAGAAATTGTTTGCCTATATTAATTGTTATAGAAATTAATACAATATTAAATAATTATACAGGCGATGCTGTATATGCTAATGCTGTCTGTGCGCAATGTAGACAGCTTTCACAAGTGTTTACATGTATTACATGTTGGCCTACTTCAAATTAAATAGCCCTGCAAGAAACATTTCATGCATCCCACAATCTTGTCCATTGACTGACCTTCTTTTTTTCCCATTATATTTGTATTATTCGTTTGTATTCGTTATTTTTTCCTTCATTTTGATCTCGTTACATAACATTCTGAATGTAAATGATACTGTAAAGGTGCTATGACTGGGGTTTTTACTGGAATGCAGTTTAAAGGTTAAATTTAACATATATTGTATTTTATTAAGTCTAACTAATAGACAAATAACTGAAGAGTGAATCATTCACGTAGTTTCATTTGGAAATAATTTATCGTCACACAGTAAAATAGGCCTACATTCCTTCTCTTAACTAAAGAATTGAACATATAAAATATGAATTGAACATATTTTATTTTGTTTAGTCTAATTAACAGACTAGACTATATAAATATTAAACTGTTTTACTGAGAAATGAATCATTCACGTAGTTTCATTTGTAAATGAAAACATCATGTATCGTCACACACGGGGATAAATACAATCAAAAAGTCAAAACGAAATTGGCATAATTGTCAGGCGTTAAAAATAAATAGCCCTAACCAGGTATTGAAATAATAATAACCTATAATAAGAATAAATAATAAGTGATTTAGAGCTATCTACTTTTTTCTTTATTGTGAATCGCTTAACCTAAATAACTTTATATATGCTATTTGGCATATATTTAGCAAATATTGTGAACTACAATTATGCCAATAAAGTTTTGACTTTATGATTGTATTAATGCCCGTGTGTGACCATACGATTTACAAATGGAACGTGAATGATTCACTCGACAATGAAACACTATATAGGTTATAATTAGACTAAAAATGAATATATGCCATATAGTATAATCAAAGCTTTCATGGCATGTCAGCATTTATCATTTAGATTCGGAATGTTAAGAGATCGAAATTAAGGGGGACATACTGAATATAAACGAATAATACATTTATTACAGAAAAAAAGGATCAATTAATGGATAAGACTTAAGGATGCATAAAATGTTTCTTGCAGGGCTATTTAATTTGAAGTACTTATATGTAATAAATTCTTGATAAACTTTTGAATGCTGTCTACATCGCGCACAGACATTCGCATATACAGCATTGCCTATTGTTAATATATAACTTAATATTGCATTAATTTCTATAACAATTAATAAAAACATTTCTTAACTCAAAATAAAAAATATTAATAAACCTATCTCTGATAATCCTGGGTTATGGTTACGCAGGTTTGTTTATGCATTAAACATAAGGATGTCGTTACCTCGACAAAATAATCTTGTGGCCACGACATAATATGACATTCCCAGGAATTAATATCTCGTGGCAATGACAAAAAGTAATATGACGTTCCTAGGAATTCATTTGTGTGGCCACGACAAACATAAGTGAACCGAAGGTGTCCCCTCCAGGTTACCGTACCTTTTAGTTTGCAGCAATGTTTTCAGCCTGCTCCAGTCCAGTGCGTTACATGACTGCCCCCTACTGATCATGTCTTTCCTATGTCATTGTATTTTCCGTGTTCCTTTGGAATACACCGGCGTCACGCGAGACCACTTTACTTCCCGCGCGCATTTTAAATGGCCAGATCTGTATTGTTATGAATGTATAGATATACTGTATATAGCTGTCACGGCACTGTGTTGGAAGGACAAGGGTAGCAATAACAGTCTTTAATGAGTGAAACACAAGGGGTAACCCAAATCAGGAACAGGAGATGACACACTTACACAACAAAGTAGACCCAACAAAGGAGGAACAAACAGACTGGAACTTTAAATACATGGGAGGAAAATCAGGCGAACACAGGTGAACAGAATAATTAATTAGATGAAGGAGAAACTAGTTCACGGAGGAGGAGGAGCCTGAGGTGGAGATGGACAGTCGATGAGCCAGGGTGACGAGGAGGATTCGCAGAGCTGAGGTGGAACTAATGACTCCAGTGGAGCCGGAGCGACTGAAAGGCCACTGGGTTGACGGGCTGAGGCGGAGTCCTGGACTCTGAGGCTGGAGATGGAGACAGGGGATTCTCCAGTCATGATTCTGATGGAGATTGGCAGACATACAGTAAGCCCACTGCACAGATAGTGGGCTAAGCATGAGCAGAGGGGCTGCCAGATGACAGTGGAGAAGGGCAGGAGCAGGAGGCTGGGCAGGCTTTTGTGAGCCTCTGGGCTCTTGGGGCTGCCCTTGGGAACAGAAAACCTCTCTTGGCAGGACTTATGAACAGAAGCCCTCTCTGGGCTGGAAGTGGAAACAAGGAACCCTCTCTTCGCTGGACATGGGAACAGGAGCCCTCTCTGGGCTGGACGTGAGAATGGGAGTTGTCAGCGTGCAACTGCATTTACTGGCTGTCCCTCTGGAGAGCACTGGAGGCCGAACATGTGCCACTGAAAATTGACCCCTTCTCCAACAGTTGTACAGTGACTCTGCAAGCTGAACAAGAGGGAGAAGCCATGGACCGAGGAAGGGCTGACAACGGCAGGTGGCGGAGGAGCCCGAGGCGGAGACAGAGAGCTGATGAGCCAGGGTGACGAGGAGGATTCGCAGGGCAGAACTAATGGCTCCGGTGACCAATGCAGAGGTGCGGATCTGAAAGGCCGCAGTGGAGCCGGAGCGACAGAGGACCAAGGCAGAGCCGGAGGGACGAGGGAGCCTGGCCGAGCCAGTGGACTGAGAGGAGGGAGCTAGGAGCCATGGTGGAGCTGCTGGGTCGACAGGCTGAGGCGGAGTCCTGGACTCTTAGGCTGGAGACAGAGACAGGGGATCCTCCGGTCATGATTTCGGTGGAGACTGGCAGACCCGCAGTAAGCCCACTGCACAGATGGTGGGCGAAGGGTGAGCAGAGGGGCTGCCAGATGACAGTGGAGAAGGGCAGGAGCAGGAGGGAGGGTGGGCATTTGTGAGCCTCCGGGCTCTCGGGCTGCCCTTGGGAACAGAGACCCTCTCTTGGCAGGACTTAGGAACAGGAGCCCTCTCTGGGCTGAAAGTGGGATCAGGAGCCCTCTCTGGGCTGGACGTGAGAACGGGAGTTGCAGACGGCTCCGACGAAGGAGGGAGGAGAGGGGGTAGGCTGGCAAACAAGTATATAATGTCTGTCGCTCCTTGATGCGATGGCTTGTTGGCCACGGTGGGCTCCAGCTTTCTGTCCGCATCGTCCGGGTAGCTGGTGATGTTAACGAAGGGCAGGAACATTCTGGTATGGTCCTCGAGCGATCTTTTTTTCCCAGGAGGAGGTATTCTGGGCAGAAGAAAGGGTCCATGGGGGGAACGATGGAACAAAAAAAAAAAAAAAAAAAAACACTTGTACATAAAAACGGAAACCAAATGGAGGGGAAACACGCATTTTAAACAGATTGTGGGCTGGGTCTTCTGTCACTGCACTGTGTCGGAAGGACGGGGCAAATGCGGAAATGTCTTTTATTGAGTGAAATACAAGGGGTAATCCAAATCAGGAACAGGAGCTGACATGCTTACACAACTAAGTAGACCCAACAAAGGAGGAACAAACAGGCTGGAACATAAATACATGGGGTAATCATGGAAACACAGGTGAACAGAATGAATAATTAGGCAAGGGAGAAACTAGGTCACAGAGCATGTGGGGAAGGAAAACAAAGCAAAACAGGTCCTTAATCCTAAAAATGGTATTTTTGTAAATGAGTACTTTGTAATGTTTGTGTTATTTCTTAAACAATAAAATTAATTTATTATAAATAAATGAATAAAAAACATTTATTTCATGTTATTTTTATCTAAAGCATTTTACAAATGCACAAATATGTTGTTGAAAACATTTTTTTATCAATTCAACCTGATAACATGTCTGACATGTGCTGTGTGATGCTTCTTTAATGCTTTTCTAACTATTAGAATACATTAACCAGTTGCACAGATGGGAAACATTGTAACACTGTGTTACAATTATTAGAACTATGATAATTTTTAATTAGATCAGATAACGTTTTAAGATGTCATATGGTCATCATATTCCTCAGATGTTACAGACTTATGGGGCATGTTGTCACATTTCACTTCCATTCTTTTGGGGGAAATAAAGAAAAAAGTATGCACTGTTATAATGAAACAAGTGTGAAATTAATGTGGAAAAAACTATAGTCTGAATGGCATGTGGATTTACACAAACTGAGAATGTCAAAAAGTCAGGTTGTGTGCTGCCCTGCCCTGCCCTACTCCTTTTTTTTATATATATATATTAGGTTACAGTACTGACTGGCAGCAAGTTGCCAGTTTTTGTAACAATTACATTAGTGTCCTTGTTATGATGTGATTCATTGTTGTTCAGCAGCTTTTTGCAGCTGAAATCCAATCATTCCAATAAGAAATTATGCAATTGGGAATTGCGAAATATTTCTTTGCACAGATTTCACAATGGCTTCAAGCTGGTCGTGTGCATTCGTAGTATTAACAAACTGAATGCTGCTTGGTTTAAAAATTACTTTTTGTGAATTGTGCATCTTCACTACATATATAGAGTGCTAATGTGATCACACCTTTATAAAGCCTATATGGTTACCACAAGTGTTACCACAAGAACCTGAAGTCTTAAACAAGTAAAACAAAACATGTGTTGGAGATTTTGAGATAGTTTGGTGGAAGCAAAATTTTTGCAGTGTTTTGTGGTATGAAATCATAAAGGGATTGAAGGAACATTGCAGTACTAGAAACAGAGGAACATTCCTGCTTTTAAATGCCCACACAAGAGAGCTGCTTTTGCTAGCCAAATGCACACATTAATGCAAAGCATCTCATGATTGCTTACATACCTATACAAATACAAACATGTGCTGCATATACAGGCACACACTCATCTATACTAACAGACATGCTCAGTGGAAACATCAGTCCATGACTCACTGGGATCTGCTTCACCCAACATTTGTACCAAAATCTGGCCTTCATTACTAGCAATGGCAACATTGCAAATCAGGTACATCTGAAACAGCTCTACAGAGACAGGTCTGCCCATACTCTGGGCCATCTAAACTAAAAATAGCCCAGGCATACAACATTCATTCAGTCAAAATGGTTCATTTTACTGTAAGATTATTATCGTTGGTCATTAAAGGGGGCATAACACACACAGTTTCACCCAATCTTATGTTAGTACCTATAGAGTAGTACTGCACCCTTCATATCTTTAAAAAAATTTAATTAAGAAAGATACAGCTTTGCGATTCTCTCCGAAAACAGTCGAGCTCCTGGAGACGTGCCGTGGGTGGAGCTACAGATTGACGAGAACTTGTGCGCTGATTGCCAACAAAACACAAACATTTGATAATGTTTCACTTACCAGTTGCAGTTCTGAATCATGACCAATATGCAGCCGAATGAAGCACGTTGATGGGCGTGCTTTTGCTATCGCTCTGGTCGATGTGTGTGGAAGTGTGTATTCAGCACAGAAATACTCTGTTATATGTCCATATTGTTTTTTGAAACTTTGGCCATGTTCAGCATTGGCGAACCACACTCTGAATCAGTCTACAACCAATAGAACGACGGGAGTGACGTCACCAGCGCGGTGACGTCGGCGACCAGGAAGTATAAAAGCACGTGCGTTTCAAACCGGCGTCAGCTTTTGTCATTCAGCGAAGCGCTCTATGTTGGTCTGTCTGTCTGTCTGGGTTTTCATTGCTGTTTTTTGTGCCAGTTTGCACAGCTTTTGTTTGAGCAATGTCTGCCAAAAGGGGAAAGAAATGTGAATTTAGCAAAGCGGTTCAGCAGTCACACAGACGGCGTGTTCCTCCCTGCCAGCGATTCATCATTGTTGGGGATACACACAGGCTGTGTGTTTTCTGCTTGGGAGCAGAGCAGGCTCAGTCAGCCCTCGAGGGGGCTGGCTGTCCGCAGTGTGAACAACTTCCGCTGCGGGTGCTCCGTTCCCGGAGGGCTCTCTTCGAGGAGGGAGCCTTCACCAGCGTTCCTCGCGGGTCTGGCCCCGCTTCCGCCGAGGCGGAGCGGCAGCTGCACTCGTGGGGTTCGCAGCTCGATCTGCTAGAGGGAATGGAGACGGGTGATCCCCTATCTCCTTCCTCACCTAGCGGATCGGTTGACCTTCTCCTGGATGCGGAAGCCCGCGCTGCGGTTTCTTCCCCCCGGCAGGAGGGTTCAGCACTTCTCTTATCTTCCTCCGAGGAGGTTGATGTAGAGAGTGTTGACATCCCCCAACTGCTTGCTAAGTCCCCACAGTTTGAGGAGCTCCTGGAGGTGGTAACTCGTGTGGTAGCCAGGCTTAACATCAACTGGCCCGCCGAGCAAACTCATGAACCGCAGAAAAGCAAGTTAGATGAACGCTTTCTGCGGACACACAAACCACCTCCGGGGCGGAGCCTTCCGTTTTTCCCTGATCTCCACAGTGAGCTGTCGAGATCATGGGAGAAACCATTTTCAGCTCGTGTTTTCACCCCCTCCTCCAGTTACTACGGTAACGTGGGAGGGGTGGAGGAACACGGCTATAAGATGATGCCGAGGGTCGAACAGACGCTTGCGAGCTATCTGTCGCCCGCCGCGGCATCATCTTTGAAGGCTCCATCCTTGCCCACCAAGCCATTAAAGTTAACATCAAACTTGCTGGGTAAGGGGTACCGGCAGCGGGTCAGGCTGGTTCATGTCTGCATACAATGTCCGTCTTGCAGGCATACCAGGCTGACCTGCTGAAAGATTTAGATGACGGCAGGGAGGTGAATGTGTCTGAGCTGAGGCGTACAGCAGATCTGGCTCTCCGCGCCACTAAGGGGACCGCCCGTGCTATTGGGCGGTCTATGGCAGCCCTTGTGGTCGCGGAGAGACACTTATGGTTGTCCCTGTCTGACATGAAGGAGAAAGACAGGGCCCTTCTGCTGAACGCCCCGCTGCAGTCTCCTGGTCTGTTTGGCGACTCGGTCGATGCGATCGACAGCAGATACCAGGAGGCTCGCAGACAAGCAGCTGCATTCCAGCAATACCTCCCTCGCCGTGTCTATTCTTCTGGGGCTGCAGGACAGGAGCAGCCCCAACCGCGTACCAGCTCCTCACGCCGCGAGGCGCAGAAAGCGAGCGTTGCTATCCACACCCCTCCTGACAGATCAAGGGAGCGGGGTAAGCAAAGCTCTAAGTCGGGGGCTTCTAAGACTAGGCCTGACCTGAGGGTCGTGCTGCAGTCAAAGAGGGGCTAAGCGGCCCCGACTTTTGTGGCTCAGGGCCATTGAGGGCAGCCCCTCTCGGGGGGAAATGGGGTTCACCACACTACATGGTGCCCATTCTTCCTCGGGGCCCTCAGGAGACCAGTCAGCTAACCCTGCCAATGTTTCAGGGCGCGGCAGTCTCCCGCAAACCTCTGCTGGTGGTTCCGCCCGGCAACGTAGCGGATCCAGTAAGTTTGTCACCCCTACGGAGGTCCTCAGAGCAGTTAATTCAGGTGTCGCCTGCCAGCCAGCTGTTACAGGCCACCGAATTAATTCCTCAAACCTTACCAGAAACCAGTCTCGAGAGGCTGGTTCCCTTAGTACACTTTCTGGCAGCGTGGAAACTACTGCCGAATGTGTCTTCATGGGTCCTGCGTACTGTAGAGAAAGGATATCAAATCCAGTTTGGCGCTCCGCCGCCACCTTTCAATGGAGTGTTTCCTACTCTGGTAGGCCCCGAGCAGGTTCTGGTAATGGAACAAGAAGTGAATACTTTCCTGAGGAAGGAGGCCATCGATGTGGTCCCTCCTCAGCACAGAGAATCCGGGTTCTACAGCCGGTACTTCATTGTTCCCAAGAAGGATGGAGGGCTGCGGCCCATCTTAGATCTCAGGCAGTTGAACCGCTCAGTCAGAAAACTGAAGTTCAGAATGTTAACTGTCAAGCATGTCGTGTCTCAAATCAGGTCCGAGGACTGGTTTGTCACGATAGATCTGAAAGATGCGTACTTCCACGTCTCCATCCTTCCTCAGCACAGGAAGTTTCTCAGGTTCGCTTTCGGGGGCGAAGCTTACCAATACAGAGTTCTTCCTTTCGGGCCTAGCACTCTCACCCCGAACTTTTACGAAGTGTGTGGATGCTGCTCTGGCTCCTCTGCGACTCCAGGGCATCCGTATACTCAACTATATAGACTGGCTGATTTTAGCCAGCTCAGTACAGTTAGCGGTTCAGCATCGAGATGTTGTTCTCACTCACATGAAAGAGTTGGGGTTGAGACTCAACGCCAAGAAAAGTGTGCTGTCTCCATTACAGAGAACCACTTATTTAGGCGTCACATGGGATTCTCCCACGATGCAGGCACGAATGTCACCTGCTCGGATCGAGTCGATCCTTACTGCAGTCAATGCGGTCAAGCTAGGCCTGTCACTCACTGTAAAACAGTTCCAAGTACTGTTAGGTCTCATGGCAGCGGCAGCCAACGTAATACCTTTTGGCCTGCTGTACATGAGGCCGCTACAGTGGTGGCTCAAGACCAAGGGATTTTCCCCGAGAGGAAATCCGTTCCGCAAGATCAAGGTCACGCGGCGATGCCTACGTGCCTTGAACATGTGGAAGAAACCTTGGTTTCTATCTCAGGGCCCGGATCTGGGAGCTCCGTGTCGCCGCGTCACGCTAGCGACAGATGCCTCCCTCACCGGGTGGGAAGCGGTCATGAGTGGCCGCTCGGCCTCCGGCCTGTGGACCGGTCATCACCTCTCGTAGCACATAAATTGCCTGGAGATGTTGGCGGTCTTCAAGGCCCTGAGGCACTTCCTCCCAGACCTGAGAAACCGCCATGTGTTGGTCCACACCGACAACACAGCGGTGGTATACTATATCAACCACCAGGGGGGTGTGCGTTCACGCCCCTTGTACAAGCTGGCATACCATATCCTCCTGTGGTCCCAGGGGAAACTCCTCTCACTGAGTGCAGTTCATATCCCTGGACATCTCAATGTGGGGGCAGACGTCCTGTCGAGGCAGGGGCCGAGGCCCGGGGAATGGATGCTTCACCCAGAGGTGGTGAAGCAGATATGGAGAGTGTTTGGCCAGGCTCAGGTGGACCTCTTTGCGACTCGAGAGACATCGCAATGTCCCCTCTGGTACTCTCTAGTGCCTCCAGCTCCGCTTGGGCTGGACGCCATGGTACAGACGTGGCCGAGGCTTCGTCTGTACGCCTTTCCCCCGATCGCTCTGCTCCCAGGAGTTCTAGAAAGAGTACGCCGGTACGGAGTCAGCCTACTACTAGTAGCTCCATTCTGGCTGGCCTGAGTATGGTTCTCGGACATCATTTCCCTCCTCGACGGCTCTGTGGGAGATTCCGATCAGGAGGGACCTCCTTTCTCAGGCCGGGGGCGCAATCTGCCACCCCCACCCAGAGAAGTGGAAACTATGGGTGTGGCCCCTGAGGGGGCACATCTCATAGATGATGGTCTCTCAACCGAGGTTGTTGAGACCATCCTTCATTCTAGAGCTCCCTCTACAAGGAAACTTTATGGCCTTAAATGGAATGTTTTCACCTTGTGGTGTAGAGAGCAACATGCTGACCCAGTTCACTGCCCGGTTGGTACAGTGCTGGAGTTCCTGCAGTCTCGCTTCTCCACAGGGTTAGCCCACTCCACCCTGAGGGTGTACATGGCGGCTTTATCGGCCTACCACGCCCCGCTTGGTGGCCTGTCAGTGGGTAAGAACCCCCGGTCATACGTTTCCTTCGCGGTGCACTCAGGTTGAGGCCTCGGGTGACACCTAGAATCCCCTCGTGGGACCTCGCTGTGGTGCTCGAAGCCCTCTCTCGGCCCCCATTTGAGCCTATAGAGGAGATTTCAGATCGCTTCCTTACAATTAAGACGGCGTTGCTGTTGGCTTTTACTTCTCTGAGGAGAGTAGGAGACCTTCAGGCCCTTTCAGTGGCCCCTTCCTTTATCGACTTTGCGCCCGGTCTGGCCAAAGCGTTCCTCTACCCTAGACCTGGGTATGTACCGAAAGTCCCGACAGCAGTACCACAGCCAGTCATCCTACAGGCCTTTTACCCTCCTCCATTCGTGGAGAGCGACCATCGGAAGTATAACTGTACTGGACACATACGTCCACAGAGCTGCCCTGTGGTGAAAGTCAGAGCAATTACTGGTTTGTTATGGTCCCCCTAAGAGGGGGCTCCCTGCAACAAAGCCGACTATCAGTAGATGGATCGTGGATGCCATATCTACTGCATATGAGTCCTCTGGCCTCCCATCACCGATGGGCGTCAAGGCTCACTCAACTCGAGGCATGGCAGCCTCGAAAGCTCTGCTAGCAGGTGTCCCTATTCAGGACATCTGCAGTGCGGCGGGTTGGTCCACACCTTTGACCTTTGTTAGGTTGTACGAGTTAGACCTACGAGCCACTCCAGGCTCCTCTGTCCTAAGCTGACAGCTACGTTATCCCTCGTGAGCCTGAGGGCCGAGGTAGATGCTTCCTCTCGCGCTGGGTGCTCCCAGGCAGAGATGTAATTCCACTCGCGTCCTGGCAGTTTTCCAGACAGAGCCATTCCAGTGTCCTGGCAAGTTCACCAGGCACTACTTGTGTGCCTCTTGTCCGGGTACGCCCTGACAAAGGACTACCTTCTCCTTGGGGGCCCGAGGGCCGAGGAGGACTTTTTCCTCTCAGTCTGGCTGGTCACCAGACGGAGGCCTTCGCCTCGTGTGCCCGAGGGCCGAGGTGCACAACTCTCCCTCTTGCGCTGGGTGCTCCCAGGCAGAGATGTAATTCCACTCGCGTCCTGGCAGTTTTCCAGGCGGAGCCATTCCAGTGCCCTGGCCAGAGTTTCCAGGCACTACTTGTGTCCCTCTTGTTCCGGGTGCGCCCCGATAAAGGACTACCTTCTCTTCGTGTGCCTGAGGGCCGAGGAGGATGTCTCCCTTGTTGGCTGGTGACCAGACTAGGGTGTATGACCCAAACCTCGTGGGCTCGAGGGCCGAGGTTTATATTCCCTCTTCGCTGGGTGCGTCTCAGGCAGAGATGTAATCTCGCTCGCGTCCTGGCAATCTTCCCAGGCGGAGCAACCTAGTGTTCTGGCTACTCCCTCAGACACTACCTGTCCCTCTACGTCTGGCTGGTCCCCAGACGGAGGTGGACTCTTTCCTCGTGTGCCCGAGGGCCGAGGCGGATCATATCCCTCTTCGCTGGGAGCTTCCCAGGCAGAGATGTAATTCCACTCGCGTCCTGGCGGTTTTCCAGGCGGAGCCATTCCAGTCCCTCTTGTGCTGTCTGTTCCCCAGACAGAGTTTGGACTATTTCTCCTCGTGCGCCTGAGGGCCGAGGTACACACCATTCTTCCTCTTGCGCTGGGGCCTCCCCAGGCAGAGATGTGATTCCGCTCGCGTCCTTGCAGTTTCCCAGGCGGAGCCCTTTTCAGGCCTCGTGAGCCAGAGGGCCGAGGTATATGCCATCTCCCTCTTGCTCTGGCATTTCTCCGGACAGAGGTTTAATATTTCTCGCGTCCTGGCAAAATTCCCAGGCGGAGAACCTTCAGTGCCCCAGCAGGTAAGTATCATCTGGCACTGCCCTCTTGTTCTGGGCTGGTCCCCCAGACAGAGGTGTACCATCTCTCTTGCCCTGGCCCCCCCGGGCAGAGAGTTTGTTCTGGCCTGATCCACCAGACTCAACGCTTCCTTTCCTTTCCCAGACAAACACCACTGGGCAGGAATTTGGAATCATGGGGAAGTTGGCATATCGTTCCCCAAAGCGTTGATGACGCAGTGCGAGTTCCCGGAAGGGAACGTCTCAGGTTACGTATGTAACCCTGGTTCCCTGAGGGAACAAGACACTGCGTCATGGACCATAATTCCAGCATTCCTGCCGCGCATCGCTTCATTCCGTGGAGCTGACGCCGGTTTGAAACGCACGTGCTTTTATACTTCCTGGTCGCCGACGTCACTAAGCCGGTGACGTCACTCCCGTCGTTCTATTGGTTGTAGACTGATTCAGAGTGTGGTTCGCCAATGGCATTCCCCAAAGCGTTGATGACGCAGTGTCTCGTTCCCTCAGGGAACCAGGGTTACATACGTAACCTGAGACGTTTTTTCATGCAACTGTCAAGTTTGAGATTTTGGCTTTTTTTGGTTTTTCTTGTTTTTTTTTTTTCAGACTAGTGGAAAGAAAACATCCAAAAGACACTGTTAAGTGTTTGTTTTATTGCACTTTATCTATTTTTGTCAATAGGTTTCAATTACAATTCATATTTTTAAAGGCCGTTTTCTCAAAATGAGTTTTTTTCTCCAGCACTGAGCCATAAATATCCACTTCAGTAACACTTGGACACATTTTTATTCCAGTCTATATTCTGAAGGTTTTTACAGAGGGACTTGTTCATATATAATTTACTTGATTTTTTTTTACAACATTTTATTCCCCAAAAATTGTAAAAATGTATATTGTTTTCTGTCTGTTCTAAGTTTATTGACAAAATGAGATACCCAAAATCCTTTGACTCTAATATGTAAAAAACATCCAGTGTTTAGATTTTTGTACTAGAAATGTATGCAAATTAGCGCATATTTCATTATATAATGCATAATTTGCATATTTAGACATAACATTTAAGAACATTTTTTGCAATTATCAATGTAATCAATGAACTGGGTAAGTAAGGTGATAACTGTTAGTTCATTTTTTACCCTTTATTATTATTCTTCACTATTCAAATTTAGTACAAACAGTAATAAAGTTCTCAAACCAACAAAACAACACAAATAAACATAAGGGAATTATATATAATTATATATAAACTTTTTAAGTTTAGTTTACTTTTACAAGGTAATTCATAAGTACAGAAAACACAATATTTACATACAAAAATATTTTCAAACATTTAATCATAAACGTTTAGATAGTTAAAGAATGCAAGCCCAGATATCACACCTGTGTGAGTGTGTGAGTGTATGTGTGTGTGTGTGTGTGTGTGTGTGTGTGTGTGAGAGAGAGAGAGAGAGAGAGAGAGAGAGAGAGAGAGAGAGAGAGAGAGAGAGAGAGAGAGAGAGAGAGAGAGAGAGAGAGAGAGAGAGAGAGAGAGAGAGAGAGAGAGAGAGAGAGAGAAATTTGTCAACTCAATACGCTCTGGAAATAAACAGCTCAACAATAATTGTAATCTCATATCATCACTTGTGTTGTTTTGCTATTAATAGCACTGAGATGAATTAAATTTAGCACATTCTTGAGAGCGTTCCAAGTCTGGGAAAATTAGACAGGAAAACAAGTGCATGAACAATACAACAAGCAGCATAAATAAAACAACAGATTTACGACACAGGTTAAGTGACCCGGTGAGTGGTTTGCGAAATCATAATGGTATTTACAGAACAATAAACAAACATTTAATGAATCCAACTTTTCCTGGAACACAAAAATAAATAACTATTCATTACAACTATTTCTTGATAAATATGTGCATCTGTTCACAACCGCTCAAGTTATGTAAAGGGTTACTCTAGAGCAAACCTCCACACGTCTTGTATCCTGACCATGTGACCTGCGGGAAGTTGAACATCCATGTTGCTCTCTAACCACATCCACCTTGTGGATGCTTGTGCCTCCGTGTTGTGGGAATGGATGAAAGGAGCGGTGGACGACTACTGGCTGCAGTCCCGTTCACAAATTACTCCTTACCCCCTCACTCGGAAGCCATGTTTCGCCAAGATAAAGAAAGACTCTGTCCTTTCCTGTTCCCATCCAGGAGTCAACCTATAAGTGTGTGGGAATTTCTGTGTGTTTTGTGGTGATGGTAATGGCTTCACAGCACATTTGCAAGGGGGAAAAATGGAAAAATTGTTTTGAGAGGAATTCTGACACACTGCCTAGCCACATCTTGTAGGGGTGGGACATGCGTGACATCTCGCAGTTTGAATTTCCTCATGAATGGGGTAACAGCAGATAGTTACACACTAAGTGCAGATGGTAAGCTGTTGCAGTCGTCACTGTTTGTAGAGCACAAGCAACGAGCCTGTTTACTCATACTGGTTAAAGTCAAGACGAAAGTGTTATTCACCCTATCAGTTTTCTAAATGCATGTTGGATCTAGGGCTGTAACGATTCCTCGATTCTATTTGAGTATTTGATTTAAAAAAATATACTAAACCACATATTAAACCCATTTAATCATAATAAAGAATATGCTATGAAGAATTCACAAATGCTACGCTACAAATATATTTGCATTGCAGGTTTAATATATGCGCTTTAATTATTTAGATGTGTGTAGGTTATGTACGTGCGTCTCAGGTCGCCTCCACTCACACTTTCTGCATGGAGCATCTCAAACTCTATCTTTGCATGTTGTTGCAAGTTTGGGTTTAGACTAACGTTCATCTGGGAACCCAGTGTGTGTTATTTCATCAGATTTGTAACGTAAATAATTTATAAACCTACGCAAACACAAGAGAATACATCAGTATGTTTTTCAATATGCTAACTGTTCATAGCAATTTCAAAATAAAAGTTTAAACCCTCGCTCTGAGTTTACACGTTTTGATGTCCACATATTCAACAAATGAAAGTGGCTGCAGCATTTCTGTTGTAAAGAAATGGCCAAATATTAACGATTAATTGGACATTTGAAATAAATGTTTATTGAGTTAATATTAAACAAGGCATTTGTTGTAATGCGTAATGTGCATCAGCTCTATTTTTTATAATACATTATGTATTTTAACAGTTTTGTTCAATAAAACCATATGACTACTTGCATTTGATACTTTATTTGAACTAATATTGTTGCCTCATTGCTATTATATACAGGTGCATCTCAATAAATTAGAATGTTGTGGAAAAGTTCATTTATTTCAGTAATTCAACTCAAATTGTGAAACTCGCGTATCAAATAAATTCAATGAACACAGACTAAAGTAGTTTAGGTCTTTGGTTCTTTTAATTGTGATGATTTGGCTCACATTTAACAAAAAAAAAAACACTAATTCACTAGCTCAACAAATCAGAATACTTCATAAGACCAATAAAAAAAATAAACATTTTTAGTGAATTGTTGGCCTTCTGGAAAGTATGTTCATTTACTGTATATGTACTCAGTACTTGGTAGAGGCTCCTTTTGCTTTAATTACTGCCTCAATTCGGCGTGGCATGGAGGTGATCAGTCTGTGGCACTGCTGAGGTGGTATGGAAGCCCAGGTTTCTTTGACAGTGGCCTTCAGCTCATCTGCATTTTTTGGTCTTTTGTTTCTCATTTTCCTTTGCCTCAGTCCATTCCTTGTGAAGTTCACCCAAATTCTTGAATGGATTTTGCTTGACAAGCCTCTCAAGGCTGCAGGTCTCTCAGTTGGTTGTGCATCTTTTTCTTCCACACTTTTTCCTTCCACTCAACTTTCTGTTAACATGCTTGGATACAGCACTCTGTGAACAGCCAGCTTCTTTGGCAATGAAGGTTTGTGGTTTACCCTCCTTGTGAAGGGTGTCAATGTTTGTCTTCTGGACAACTGTCAGATCAGCAGTCTTCCCCATGATTGTGTAGCCTAGTGGACCAAACTGAGAGACCATTTTGAAGTCTCAGGAAACCTTTGCCGGTGTTTTGAGTTGATTAGCTAATTGGCATGTCACCATATTCTAATTTGTTGAGATAGTGAAGTGGTGGGTTTTTGTTAAATGTGAGCCAAATCATCACAATTAAAAGAACCAAAGACTTAAACTACTTCAGTCTGTATGTGTTGAATTTATTTAATACACAAGTTTTATGTAATACACAAGTCATTTTAAAGGTTATAGGTCATTAAGTCAGATTACTCAATTAATCATCAGAATAATCAACAGATTGGTCGATTAATAATAATCGTTAATACCAAAATAATCATTAGTGACAGCCTCAGTTGGTTCTTATTTTGCATGAATCTTTCATGGTATGTTTATTTTTTTAACATTTGTTTTGAGCTTGTAATGTTTAATCAAAATGTTGGTAAGTCAGATCAGTGAAACAACAAACGATCTGTCACCGCTTACGTTTTATCATGCTTTTAAATTGATGTAATTCCAACCTGATCTCGAAAACAAAATGACGAAAACATACCTGTGGGAACTTTTTCGCAAGACATTCGATGTGAAATGTCCACTAAGTGGTGCTAAAAGTGTGTCCCTTTTTTCCCCCCGGAACTGATGACATATACGTTTCACTAGTTCGCTTTTGCATATAATAAACAGCGTAAAAGTTAAGCGTGTTTGGCATGCTGTCCGGGAGAGGGCTCCGAGCTCGGTAGTCATTCCCGAGCCCGGGGCACTCCCCCTGCCCAGGGAGAGGGGTCCGAGCTCGGCCTTTGGCCCGAACCCAATAGCGCTCCCCCCCTGGCTGGAGGTGAGGAGAAAATAAACAGGGGGGGTGGGAGGGATGCTGGAATCAGAGATAGCTGAAGGTAGGACTGCTTGGTTATTTAAAGGGACTGTAGTAATGGGATAGGGAGAGTGATTGGATAGGGAGTGATTGCTGATGATGAATTGGCCGTGTTAATTATCTGCGCGAGCTCCTCCTGAAATTTGTTAATGAAACATCACTTTGTGTGACGTTGGTTTTGTACGTGTCACCGCAGTTCTGACTTGAAATGTCCATTGAGTGGTGCTTTACTCTAACTCTAATGCTCCGTGAGGTTTTAAAATACCATCTGCACTACACCTATACATAACCGATAGTATGAACAAAAGTGAATGTGATGTAAAAACGCAAATGCACGCATGCGTCATCTTTTAGATCTTTCATCATGAGTCATGTTTTTCACGGGATTCGTACCCAAGGATTCCACATCCCAAGTCCAATTCCGTGCTAACTGAACTACCGAGAAGACTTACTATGTCCAGAAAGCTAAACATATGGAGCTGTAATCATAACTATGTAGGAAAATGATTAAATTTGCTCAATGTTTTACCGCATCTAGTGTTAATTTATGTTAGAAAAAAAGGTCCCACTTTATATTAAGTGTCCCTAATACCTGTGAACGTACATGGTAACTAGATGTGTACGTAGCATGTAACTACAGTGTATGTACACATTGGTACATTGTATCTACAGCTCTAATACTGGTGTAATTACACACATGTAACAACTCACTGAATAGCATTTGTAAGTACAAATGTGTAACAGGACATTGGTAACAACACTTTTTTCACTTCTGGAAGTACACATGTGTAACAAGAATTATGTAACTACATTTTGTAACAACAATATGTACTCACAGAAGTTTTTACACTTCCACACAGTCTTCAATACTGCAGTTACCAGTTTGGAATGCCCGGAAACATTATTGAAATCGTGATGATTCCTATGTAGGCTACATATAATTTTTGTATTCATGTATTTGTGAACACTGAATTAGAATTAAAGTATCAATTTGTAATACCAGTGTACTTACATAGTAACTCCTCAGGAACTGTCTACTTAATATAAAGTGTAAAATGGTCACAACCTACAGAGTAATATATCAAATGTAAACCTCTGTGCAACACTTTAATTTCAGTGTACTTACATGATAACTCCTCAGAAACTGTCTACTTAATATAAAGTGTAAAATGGTCACAACCTACAGAGTAATATATCAAATGTAAACCTCTGTGCAACACTTTAATTTCAGTGTACTTACATGATAACTCCTCAGAAACTGTCTACTTAATATAAAGTGTAAAATGGTCACAACCTACAGAGTAATATATCAAATGTAAACCTCTGTGCAACACTTTAATTTCAGCGTACTTACATGATAACTCCTCAGGAACTGTCTACTTAATATAAAGTGTAAAATGGTCCAGCCTGGTCTCATTGTTTATACGTTGGTATTTATACGTATTTTTAGATGCACAATTTAGATGTATTTCAACGTTTAAAACGTACAAATAGCTACGTATGTTTTGCTAAAAACGTAAAATATTTACGTATCTTTAATTTCATTAAATATTCGTATCAATGCCTTTTTATCATTTTATTAATACTCGATTTATATTTTTAGCCCCCTTAACCTACCCCCAAACCTAAAGCTACCCATTTTATAGCAAATATAAAAGGATATAAATATTAACTGACAAAAATATATGCAAGGAAATTACCATTTTTACTAACAATATAGCATAAAAATATTTTTTATAGTCACTAATCACACTCCTACCTCTAAACCTAACGTTAACCATATCTCTCTCAGTACAGTAATAAAAAAAAAAAAAAACATGACAGACAGAAAATTGCAATTACAATCATTTATTTAATGCAAAAATATCAACAGCCATACCAAAAAGTAATCCAAATGGCGATGATTTTGCAGCCGCAGTCCTCTCTGGCAGAATACAGTAGGTTTGTTTGAGGTGCAGAGCAGAATTAAAGTTATTCGCTGAAATATTATCCAGATTATTTTCCTGATCCTCTCCGTAAATGCGGCCAAAGAGTATGCGCCCGCGCAACATTCAAACACATATCACCAGAAACACGGCATGTCGTAAACTGTGACGAATGCTGGCCAGAGCCAATGAGAGCTCGATTTTCCTGCCGTAAACCGTTTCCTGACGCGGTTGTATTTGAATTCGTAAAATAAAGATAAAGATTTGAATTTGGGCATGTTCCTCGCAATGGTATGGATTCTGAAAATCCTTTAGCGCACAAATAAAATTGTTTCATTTTATAATTATGATGCGTGTTCGGTGTATTTTATGGTTTTATTGTTAGTCGCAGGGATGTCAGAAAACGCCTGCTGCGTCCCACCGCTACAAACGAAGTTAATATTACATAAATGGTTAAACGATTTTAGAAATGTTATTTATTTTAAAGGTTTAAAGTGTAGTCTTGTTAAACATTATGCTTACATATGCTTGGAAACGAGTTGGCAACAGAAATCACACAGAACAGGATGGAAAGTTATAATTTCATATTAAGTAAACTATTTAATAATGCATTTGAAAACACAGTTTATATATTACTCTGTAGGTTGTGACCATTTTACACTTTATATTAAGTAGACAGTTCCTGAGGAGTTACCATGTAAGTACACTGGTATTACAAATTGATACTTTAATTCTAATTCAGTGTTCACAAATACATGAATACAAAAATTATATGTAGCCTACATAGGAATCATCACGATTTCAATAATGTTTCCGGGCATTCCAAACTGGTAACTGCAGTATTGAAGACTGTGTGGAAGTGTAAAAACTTCTGTGAGTACATATTGTTGTTACAAAATGTAGTTACATAATTCTTGTTACACATGTGTACTTCCAGAAGTGAAAAAAGTGTTGTTACCAATGTCCTGTTACACATTTGTACTTACAAATGCTATTCAGTGAGTTGTTACATGTGTGTAATTACACCAGTATTAGAGCTGTAGATACAATGTACCAATGTGTACATACACTGTAGTTACATGCTACGTACACATCTAGTTACCATGTAAGTTCACAGGTATTAGGGACACTTAATATAAAGTGGGACCGAAAAGAATGCAGTCATGTACTTATTGGTATGTGTGTTGTGTCTCTGTTTTGTTGCATTTTGTTTCTTGTTTTGGTGTGTTGCATTGTGTTTTTTGTTCTGTTGCATTGCTTTTTGTTTTGTTGCATTTTTTATTTTTTATTTTTTATTTTTTTTTATTTTTTGCATTTTATTTCTTGTTTTGCTGTGCTGAATTGTGTTTTTTGTTCTATTGCATTGCTTTTTGTTTTATTGCTTTTTTGTGTTGGTTTTGTTTTGCTGCATTGTATTTGTTTTGCTGTGTTGCATTGTGCTTTTTGTTCTGTTGCATTGCTTTTTTTGTGTTGTGGATTTGTTTTGCTGCATTTTGTTTCTTGTTTTGCTGTGTTGCATTGTGTTTTTTTTGTTCTATTGCATTGCTTTTTGTTTTGCATTGTGGTTTTGTTTTGTTGCATTCTTTTTTCTGTTTTTGTTGCATTTCATTATGTTTTTTGTTCTGTTGCATTGCCTTTTGTTTTGTTGTGGTTTTGTTTTGTTGCATTTTTTCCTTGTTTTGGTGTGTTTCATTGTGCTTTTTTTGTTCAGTTGCGTTGCTTTTTGTTTTGTTGCTTTTTTGTGTTGTAGTTTTGTTTTGCTGCATTCTGTTTCTTGTTTTGCTGTGTTGCATTGTGTTTTTTGTGTTCCGTTGCATTGCTTTTTGTTTTGTTGCATTTTTTTTTTTTTTTTTTTTTTTTTTGCATTTTTTTTTCTTGTTTTGCTGTGTTGCATTGTGGTTTTGTTTTGGTGCATTCCATTATGTTTTTGTTCAGTTGCATCGCTTTTTATTGTTTTTGTTTTATTGTGAGTTTTTTGTTGTTGTTTTTTATGCTGTTTTTGTTTTGCTTTCTTGTGTTGCATTGTGGGTTTTGTTGTGTTTTTCCTTTCTGTTTTGTTGTGTGTGTGTGTGTGTGTGTGTGTGTGTGTGTGTGTGTGTGTGTGTGTGTGTGTGTGTGTGTGTGTGTGTGTGTGTGTGTGTGTGTACATTTGTACTCATTTACTGCTTATTTTTTCAGCTCTAAAAGTGTCATCACAGACTGTAAATTGTAGAGACCACAGATTGTGTGGGATGATTTTAAATCACCCCATTACTCAAGTCGCATTTGTATTTTATTTCTGCAACCATAAAGACAAGAATGCGAAGCCCAAATTAAGATATTTTGGTCCAATCTTTGGTTCAAACTTGCATTGTCCCTTTAAGTGTCCAAATACAGTAACTCATTCAAGAAAGCACTTGTTTAAAAACACACAAGTAAACACACAAACATGTCTTCTTTCTTCACTGACAGGCCAAGGGAATCCCAATACAGCTAATCTCTTTGAAACTAACCAGGGAACGCTGTATGTCAACACTTCTTTCTCTCTCTACTGCACACAAGATGAGATCCTTGAATAATGGCCCAGTTTTCAGCACTCAGTAAACAGGAGGGCTAAATTTACTGATTACACTTCCAGCGTGAGTTGAGAGGAAGGACTAGCTGCAGCCAACCAGAAAACCAGAGGAACTCTGAATCTTCTAAATGGACAAGCATATGAGTAAGTGAGGAGAGAGTTGTTTTCAGCACACGGGAACACATTTAGGGAAGTGTAAACATTAGGGACCAAAAACAGAAAAGACACTGTAGAGGAGAGGGGAAAAGAGTATGCTGGGGTTAAAGGATTTACAATAAGTACAGCAATAGATAGCTCATTGCTTAAAGGGATAGTTCACACAAAAATGAAAATTCTGTCATTAATTACTCACCATCATGTTGTTCCAAAGCAGTAAGACCTTTGTTAATTTTCCGAACACAAATTAAAATATGTGTGATGAAATTCGAAAGCCTTCTGACCCTGCAACTGACACGTTCAAGGCCCAAAAATGAAACTTCATTTATCTATTTATTTTCTTCTGTGTCAGTCTTCAGCACAGTCTTCGTTGGTAATCTGATGTAGAAGTCGAATGTGGTGCACCTTTTTTATAAGCAGAGGAATGCACATGTATGTGTGGTGAAGTGGAAATAAAGTTGTTATTTCAGTTTATTTTGTGCACGGACTATGCATGGACTATTTTTATCAATGTCCTTATTCCTTTCTGGGCCTTGAATGTGCAAAAAAATTTTCATCAAAAATATCTTTATTTGTGTTCCGACAATGAACAAAGGTCTTACTATTTCAGAAAGACATGAGGGGGAGAAATTAATGACAGAATTTTTGTTTTTAAGTAATCTATCCATTTAAAGGGATGCTGTATTTCAGTATCAAAAAGAATTGAAAGATGTTTTTTAGACTATTCTAAAAAATAATACATAGAATTGTGAGATATATTTTCTTAGTGCTGATTTTCTGTCTCAGAATTGCGATTGATTTTGCGATTGACAACCGGATTGACTTACAGGTGTGAGTCTCGACTAGTAGTGCCTCGAATACTGTCTGTATGAAGGTGCAATGGCACTAACCAAAGCAAGTAATATCCAAGATGGTGACGTCCATAAAACGGAACTGTTTTATTACACTCTCAAAAAGGATGTGTTAATTTTTAACACATTGTTTGTGTTATGTCTATTTTAGCACATTTTGTGTTACTTTGTGTTAAATGTGTGTTAAAAACGAAAAAGAAAAAAGAAAATATCCAACACAGTGTGTCCAACACAATATGTGTTAAATATCAGCCAATCACTTTTAGCCGTTATTCTACTGAGACAAGCAAATTTCCTTGTGCTTCAAGTTTTCATCGTCAGGACATAACTTCGATGTGTGAAGGTAAGAAATGTTTGTATTTGCCATTATACGTTTTTAAAATGTCTTTTGTGATCGTTTGGAGACGGTCGAGGGGCATTTGGCACATGGTAGCCGGAAAACTGCCTCACGAATGGTGATGCGAGCTGCACCTGCTGCACATCTCGACGATGGGAGCTTATTTTAACAAGCTTTATAGTTTTTTTTTTTTTTTGTTAGATTAATTGTGAACAGAATCGCTTTTAATTAATCATTGACACGTTGTAGTGCTTCACATGAGGAAATGCATTTGTTCGTCTCGTCTTTCTCTTTAAAAATAAACATTCGTGGTGCCATGTATTGTGCAAATTGCCCTAAGACGCTAACATAATCTCTGATGCTTAAGCTTTTCTTGCCTTTTTAGCTATTACCATTTTACAATATTCGCTATGTGTAGCCTATAAATAACAAAAGTATCTTTATTTTACTCTTTCGGCTTTGAATGGAAGACACTCCTGAAGCGCTTGTGGCAGTTACTGATGTGTCAAGAGACAAACGAGCAATCACTTGTATGCTGATAAAAAATATGTAAATAAAACGATTAATACTTAAGAGGTTGTCAAATACCACATTGTTTTTTTTTAATTTAAAGTACAAACTTTATAAACCATTAACAACTTTTCACTCAAGGAACAATTAAATGTTGAAATGACTGTATTGTGATTGTTTACCTCTCTTTTTTTAACCTTTTTGAGTTTTTATGTAATTGTTAGTAGCAGGTTTAATAAATTGTGTTTAAACTATACATTAGTTTGCAGTGTCTTTATTGCATACACAATTTGTTAAAAAATAACACATACTTGACACAAATTGTGTATTTATAACACAATAGTGTGTAGAAAAAAACAACACATTTTCTGTGTTAGCTGGAATAACACACTGGTTGAGTTAAAACTAACACAAAATGTGTTGTCCTTAACTAGACAAAAAGGTGTGTTAAGAAACAACACCGGCTGTGTTGTTTTTAACACATCCTTTTTAAGAGTGTACTTTTTGACATGTCAAGAGTCGACAATTTGAGTCGTGCACAGAACACAAAACTAACAGGAGCAGCTTTGGTGAAAAACATTGACTACTATCTTTAAAAAAGGGTGCTTCAGGATGCCATAGAAGAACATTTCTTGTCTAAATGGTTCCATAAAGAACCTTTAACATCTGAAGAACCTTTCTGTTTCACAAAGATTCTTTGTGGCGAAAGAAGGTTCTTCAAATTATAAAAAGTTAAGAAAGAGATGGTTCTTTAAACACCATTGACTGAATTGTTCGTTGTGGAACCAAAAATGGTTCTTCTATGGCATCGCTGTGAAGAACCTTTTAAAGCACCTTTATTTTTAAGAGTGTAGATAAAAACCTTCAGATGACACACAGCTTCTAACTGCCTATGTAAGTTGCTGAAACCACAGATGAACACAGTACACATTTGTTCAGCAGAGCGGCTCTCTCACACTGTAAGGAACTCGCTGTATGAAACAGTGGTGGAAACTCGCAGTTGTAAGAAATTTGTTATTTTTCCCCGCAGAATTATGTAAGAAGTCAGAATCGCAAGAAAAAAAGTTAGAATTATGAGATATAAGCCCGCAAATTAGTTTATATTTCTCAATTCTGAGAAAAACAGACAAACTTTCAAGTTCATATTATGCAATTGCGGAAAAAAAAATCAGAATTGTTAGACAAAGTTACTCAGCTACCTTATTATATTTTTTATTCACTAGCAGAAATTGGCTTACATATAAGAGTCGTAAAATTAATTCAACTCACATTTTATTTTGGTAAGAAAACATAAAAGCAAGTGAATAAGCTAGTTTATGGCTTCAGAAAACTTGCAATGCTACACATACACATATTAGACTTTTTTAAGTTTAAAATTGTCCTTTTGTGTTCCATGTAAGTCATGGTTTTAAATGACATAAGGGTGAGTAAACGATGACAGAACTTTCGTTTTTGCGTCAACGGCTCCTTGAAGTATGTATAAATATGCGTGTGAACAGAGAATAAGCACGCGAAGGTTAGGGTGGAAAACAATGCTATAGTAACAACCCGGATAGGAAATGAGGTCAAAAGAAAAGGAAGTCCAGCAACTTCCTGACAAAGTTGTGGATGATTAGTGCTGATGACTCTGGTGTTAAAACATACACTCAAACACATAAACACAAACATGCACTTACTGTCTTGGACAGGTGTTCACATGGATAGTTCATCTCAGTTAACATGACACTTCACAACAACAGTTACAGCAGCAGCAGCAGCAGCAGCTTAAAGAACAAAAGAGATGAAAGACTGCCACAATGTAAAAAAAAAAAAAAAAAAAAAAAAATCACCAATGATTAGTAAGCTAACTAAATATCAAATTAATAAGAATGTTTTACAAATTCAAATATTTCTTGGAAACACTTATATAGGGACCGATTCTTACTGTTAACTAGTTGCTTATTAGCATGCCTATTAATAACATATTTGCTGTTTATTAATACTTATAAAGCATGTATTCTACATCTCTAATCCAACTTAACAACTACCTTACTAAATATTAAAGGGATAGTGCACCAAAAAATGAAAATTTGATGTGTATCTGCTTACACCCAGGGTATCCAAGATGTAGGTGATGAAGGTTTTTACCTCAAACCGTTGCAGCTGTCAGTCATATAATGGCAGTCAATGGGACCCACGGCTTTGAGAGTCAAAAAAACATACACAGACAAAACCAAATTAAACCCTGCTGCTCGTGATGATACATTGAGGTCTTAAGACACAAAACAATTGGTCTGTGCAAGAAACTGAACAGTATTTGTATCATTCTTTACCTCTGATCCACCCCAATGTCCAACTCTCCTGTCACGCATATACGTCACTCATTGTTTACACAGTGCTGAAAGATTGTGGGTATGACGACTACTTAAAATGGTAATTACTTATTCTGATTGTTGCAACCAATTAAAAACTAAAAGATTATGTTTGCTCATCCGGGAGTGTTGACTTTTCACCAAAAGTTTTGAGCCTGATCGACTGAAGTTATGGTTGCTTGCTCTTCGTCCTTAGGATAGTTAAACATTGCGCTGGATCAGAGATAAAACATTATATAAATATTGTTCAGTTTCTTGCACAGACCGATTGTTTGGTGGCTTTTGGTGTCAATGTATCGCCACGAGCTGCAGGGTTTAATTTGGTTTTGTCTGTGTATTATTTTTTTTTTTTTGACTCTCAAAGCCTTGGGTCCTATTGACTGCCATTATATGACTGACAGACTGCAACGGTTTGAGTTAAAAATCTTTATTTATGTTCTACTGAAGAAACAAAGTCACCTACATCTTGGATACCCTGGGGGTAAGCAGATAAACTTAAAATTTTCATTTTTGGGTGAATAATCCCTTTAATAAGCAGCAAATTAGGACTTTGTTGAGGCAAAAGTCATAGTAAATGGTTTATTAATAGCAAGAATTGAACCTTAAAATAAAGTGTGACAGTTTTTTTTTTTTTTTTTTTTTTTTTTTTTTTTTTTTGTAGAAATTTAGTCAACTACTTCATAAAAAAAGAAATTAATGATTGTGGAAAAGAAAAGTTTTTTTGAATGATCTGAGCCCAAAAATATACTTTAGTTTCAGCACAAACAAAATTTTTAGCAAAGCTGATTAAGTCTCCAAGGTTAGCAAAATGTGTAACCAGGAGACAAGAGGCAGATTTTTTTTTTTTTTTGTAGTTTTGTTTAGTTTTTATTAATAGATGTCAATAGAGGAGAGGCTTTTGGGGGAAAACAGCTTATCATTTAATGAACTGACAGCATATCTGCTAATCTTCCAAAAGTTTACCATTAACCCTCTGGGGTTTTAGGGTGTTTTGGGGCCCTGGAGAAGTTTTTTTTAGAGTATTCAGAGTAAAATAATAATAAGAAGAAGAATTGTGACAGGTACTGTAGGATTCAGTTTATGGCACTTCTCATTCATTTCTATGGTATCCACATATAGCCATCAAGAGTGACGGATCCTCATATCTCCCAACAAAATAACCGTCTTCTCCATTTTAAAGACTGTATGAACATACATGCTCAACATATGCCCACTATAAAGTTTCATCCTTGTTCAGTGTCAATGCTATTTCTCTCCAGAAGTTGTAAGCAATTAGTATCTCTCATTACTCATTTAAACTCTTTTAAACCCCACTAACCCAAACCAAGGAAAAAAGGCGGATAATAGAAGAGCAGACCATACTGTATTCATGTACTGTTTATAATGAAATCTTCGCAACATGCGGTGTACACAAACACCTGTAACAAGTCCTGTATACTTTAATCTTAAAGGGTCAGTTCACCCAAAAATGAAAATTACGCCCTGATATACTCACCCTCAAGCCACCCTGCAAAAAAATGCTTTTCTTACTTAGATTTTTTATCTTGTTTCCAGCCAAAATATCCAAAAATTCTAAAAATCAAGACGGATTTTCTAGACAAGTAAAAATAATGATTTTGTTTTCAGAGTTTTCAGAAAAAACAAGTCAAAATTAAGTGTGTTTTTGCTTGAAACAAACAAGCTAAATAATCTGCCAATGGGGTAAGAAAAATAATCTTGTTTTCTGTTTGAAATAAGATGTTTTTTTTTTTTTTTTTGCTTACCCCATTGGCAGATTAGTTTGCTTGTTCTAAGCAAAAACTCATTTAATTTTGACTTTTTTTTCTGAAAATAAGAAAATAATTTGTACTTGTCTAGAAAATCCTTCTTGATTCAATATTTTTTTGATATTTTGTCTGGAAAGAAGACAAAAAATCTAAGTAAGAAAAGCATTTTTTGCAGTGTAGGTGTATATGACTTTCTTCTTTCAGACAAATACAATCAGAGTTATATTAAAACATTTCCTGGCTCTTCCAAAGCTTATATAATGGCAGTTAATGGCCTTTGAGATTTGGAAGTCGAATAAAGTGCATCCACCCATCCATCAGAAGAAGTGTCCACATGGCTCCAGGGAGTTAATAAAGGCCTTCTTAAGTGAATCGATGCAATTGTGTAAGACAAATATCCATATTCAAAACTTTATAAACTGTAATCTCTAGCTTCCACTAACTGCTATATGCGTGTTCATGAGAGAGTGGCGTAGGTCGTATAATGAACACAGAAGCACAGAAGAGAGAGCAAAACAAAACACCCCTCGCAAATTAGAATTACAAAATGAGGATTGGTAAAGAAAAATTTTGGAGAATTTCGATATAAGCCAAGAGGAGACTGGTTTTCCTTTGCTTTAAACAAAACTTGGTTTACAGACCCCCTAAAGCATGAGGTGAGTTTGGTGGGGAGTAATTGAGAATGAATGGGAGAAAGTCACATGACAGGAGGCAATGCCTCCATTGCGATATCATTGTATGACTGTCAGCTGTGATTGGTTCATGCGATTAATCTCGCCTCTTGTGTTTGAACATTTTCTACATTTGCGAATAATTTGCGAATAATACATCTTTGACAGCTGTAAAATATTAAAACTAAAATGAAGACTAAACCGAAACAAGAAATGAATACTAACAATGATAGATTGCAAACTCATGAAAACTAAACTGAAAACACAAATAAAAAAATACAAAGAAATAAAAACGAAATGATAATATTCCTGCCACATTGAAATCAATAGATTTGCAGCACTGTCTGGCACAGCATACTGTAATCTCTACTAGATAAATGAAGGTAAATTGTTCATTGAATTACACCATTATGAGACAACTAATGCCAAAAAACTTCACTTGCCATCAAATTCCGTCACTGGAGGCCTTCCAGCGAAAACAATTGTGGTTTATGAGTGTTCCAGTTCTATGACAGCTCAATTAATGATACGTTTTATTCAAAGGGCCTTGGCACATTTTGTAATGAGAATTTCATTGTGGAGCACTGCATTAATTGAGGCTTGACAATTTAGTACAAAAAAATTCAATTGGCAAGAAAGCGTCTGCCAAGAAAACATAATTTGCTTTTGCTCTCAGGGTAAATAATCATCCCTAAAATTATTTTGGCACCTTTGCAGAGTCACTAAGAGTTACAACTTTGTCATTAGTGTCTCACAGCAGTGGGGATGTGA
Source organism: Garra rufa (assembly GCF_049309525.1). Lineage (NCBI taxonomy): Eukaryota > Metazoa > Chordata > Actinopteri > Cypriniformes > Cyprinidae > Garra > Garra rufa. The sequence continues at coordinate 4,162,569 of NC_133375.1, read as the reverse complement.
AAAGCTCCAAACGCTTGCCAGCCATCATGCAGTATCAGGGCCGTAGAGCAGAAAGTGTGGGCGGTTCTCATATTCCCAGCCGGACATGTGCCTTAATGTTGCAGAAAAGTGTTAGTCATAATCACCAACTCCAGGAAAGCATCAGTTTGATAAAGTGTTGCTTTTGTAATGGCTCACTCAGAGAGACTCCTGCTGATCTTCCATACAGGATACACTTAACAATCCGCAGATGCTCTTTGTAATACTACAAGCAATCTGGACGGCACCCAAAATACAGATTGACTGTTCTTTTTGATTCCGAACGCGACACCAATATCACATTATTAGCGAAAAAACATAATGTGCATGGTTATCAGCAAACTATTGACTGTACTTTATTGACTGTACAGTTGGCTGAGCTAAAAATACCCCAGTATTGTTCTGTTTTAGCATCCTAAGCAGTGATGCATGTCCACATGTGCAAGTACTCCAGCAGAGGGAATGATGTGTGCATGCCATCGCTTTGTGTAGCCGTCGTCTGTGTGCCAATAGCTTTTGTGGGATGTCGTAAAAAGGGAACAAATGGTCCATCTGCGTTTTTCCACTGATCATAGAACTTTTCTTAGTACTGGAGTCTGAGGGCTCTTCTGCTGCAAATAGATAAGTATAAGCACTGGTTTGCTGCAACACAATATTCAAGGCTGAAAATGAGTTTACCTGAATATGAGAAATGCCAGAGGAGACTTCTGTTTGTGAATACCACAGGGTCAATGACAATAAAGGAAAAATCTTTTAAAAGAAGAAAATCTATATAAATGCCCAGTTCTTAGAAATGTACTATAGTGTATTCATGTTGGTTTCATATGGTTTTAAAAAATCTTTTGTGCTATTTTCAAGAAAAGTCTCTGACTCGTGGTCTAAGTCAAGTAAAAAGTAACTTTTTGCCTTATTATACCTTAAACAAGTTTGTAGATATATTTTTCATGAAGGTTTTGGTTATTTATTTACTTATTTGTGACCCTGGACCACAAAACCAGTCTTAAGCAGCATGGGTATATTTGTAGCAATAGCCCAAAATACATTGTATGGGTCAAAATTAACTATTTTCTTTTATGCCAAAAATCATTAGGTTATTAAGTAAAAAATAATGTTCCATAAAGATATTTTGTAAATTTCCTACACTGTAAAAAAAAAAAAAAAAACTAATTTTACAAAAACATAACTCTAACTTTTTTACAGTAGTTTTCTGTTATTTCAAATTACATTCAAAACTTAGTAATATTACTAACAATATCTGTAAACTAACAACTTGACTGTTATTTTAGGTCCTATATCATTAAAGACAAATTACAGTATTTTTTTTCTTTTTTATACAGGAAAATTGCTGTATTATTTTTAATTATGTTAAAAACTTTGTAAAATTACAAACAATATCTGTAAATTAACAACTTAACTATTATTTTAAGTATTATTCCATATAATTTGTATTAATGACAAATTACAGGAATTCTCCTTTTTTTATACAAAAAAATATTGTATTTTTTACAGTATTTTTTCTGTTTTCTTAAATTACTTACACATTGACGTAAAATTACAAAAACAATCTGTAATTAAATAATGTAGCTCATTAAGGTTTATGTCCATACTAACAATTTAATGTTCTTTTTGTAATTTGAAAGTAAATCTTATTAGTTTTATATTTAGGTGTATTTTACATTAAAACTCTGTAATTTTAAATAAAACAGAAGTAGAATATGTATAAAATAGAAAATCTTATTTATTTGGTATTAATACTAATGTATTGCATTAAAAATGGTTTATTTTTACAAAGAACAAATTAACCAATAAAGAGTGAGTGTATAATTTATTTGCCGAAGTCGTGTCAAAAAGCAATGCCACAGTAGTCCAAATGACAATACGTTGCAGTCGCAGTCCTCTCTGGTGGAATATACAGTAGGATAATAATTTAGTGTGAGGAGCAGGGCATAATTTAAGTTGTTAAACGTTGAAAACGCTATACCGAATTCACTATCGCTCAATTGACACGCGTTTCTTATTTAAAGGGGTCATCAGGTGCCACATGCACTTTTACAAGCTGTTTGAACTGAAATGTGTGTTGGGAGAGTGTGTACACAACCACCCTAGAATGTCAAAGATCCACCCAGTAGTTTTCTTTTAATTTAGTCAAATAATTTGCCTCTTCTCATATTAAGCCGTTCTCAGATGCCTGTTGTTGTGGCGTAATACCGACAGAGGCCGCTCCTGCGATAGTTGATAGACAGCAGTGTTTTAGCATAGACCTGCCCCGAGTGTAAACTGACAGCCCTGAGGGAATGTGACCGCTGATCTATCTAAATGGGTTAATGTTTACATGAATCATTTCTCACCATACTGCTTTATAAACGAGGGTCAGTATAAAGCTTAGCTTTGTAAGGCTAGATGGTTTAAAACGGTGTCTGTTAATGATTAAGATGTAACCTTAACGCAATACCTGCAAAAGTGTTTACAGCCCGCAACTGCACCTGAGTAAAGACTATAACACTCACATTTATGTATTTCAATATAAGGACGGGGTAAGTTATGTTAACCGATCACTTTTTTGCTCTTGTTCAATCAGCTATGCCTCAGTAAACACGCCGCCTTCTTCTCTTTACCAGAGTAAACGCAGTAAACACATTGCCTTAGTCTCCTTACCACAGTAAACACACCGCGTTCGTCTCTTTACCACAGTAAACACAGTAAACACACCGCGTTCGTCTCTTTACCACAGTAAACACATCGCATTAGTCTCTTTACCACAGTAAACACACCGCGTTCGTCTCTTTACCACAGTAAACACAGTAAACACATCACAATTGTATCTCTCTCAGTACTCTACCCTGCCAGTACATATAAAGATAAATCAAAGTGACATTAAGTTTACTAACCATTCAGACACGTCCAGTATAAGCCGTAATTGCCGAACTTCTTTGCAGGTGTCATCTTGTTTCGGTTCCAACTCCGGTTTTTAAATAAAATTTTAAATGGATGGGGTTGTACAGTGTCTTCAAAGCCCCCCAAGTGGCATTTTCCCCCAAACTATACAACTATATCCAGTAAGGGCTGGCTCAAACTGCGGCATCGGCATCTCGCAGCGGCACTTCCGTTTTTCTCCGGCAGGTGCCACTACAGCGGCATCTCCAGATGCCAGAGCGGCATCGGCATCTCAGCTAAAGGACATGCAAACTGCAAAAGGTAAGTACCTTTTACTACTATGTAAAGTTCTATAGACTACAACGCTAGTTACATTAAGATATAGTGAACTGAAGTGATATGCTAATCGCGATTACATATTTTAGTATCCTACCAGTGTGTGTTACTGCGTTTTGTTAGTATGAGCTAACACTGTTAGCTGCGGCTAGGCGGTAACGTTATATTTATGTCTTGCCGAATATATGAAGTGAAAGAAATCTGCACCTCACTTGAATAGTCAAATACAGACAGTTTACTTAAGATCTAATTGACCTAAATACAGTCGCTAATGTTTTGAGTCAAGATTAACAAACCCGGTTAGGTGTCAGTTACTGGATCTGTGCATTTTGTTCTTAAAGTTACAGCAGTATAATTTAGCCTAACGTTACCAGCAGTCGGTCTTAATTATAATCAAACAACAAAATACTAAAGAGAAAATCATTAAATGTACTTAACTTGCCTTTGTATTAGTAACTTTTTGCCTTATTATACCTTAAACAAGTTTGTAGATATATTTTTCATGAAGGTTTTGGTTATTTATTTACTTATTTGTGACCCTGGACCACAAAACCAGTCTTAAGCAGCATGGGTATATTTGTAGCAATAGCCCAAAATACATTGTATGGGTCAAAATTAACTATTTTCTTTTATGCCAAAAATCATTAGGTTATTAAGTAAAAAATAATGTTCCATAAAGATATTTTGTAAATTTCCTACACTGTAAAAAAAAAAAAAAAACTAATTTTACAAAAACATAACTCTAACTTTTTTACAGTAGTTTTCTGTTATTTCAAATTACATTCAAAACTTAGTAATATTACTAACAATATCTGTAAACTAACAACTTGACTGTTATTTTAGGTCCTATATCATTAAAGACAAATTACAGTATTTTTTTTCTTTTTTATACAGGAAAATTGCTGTATTATTTTTAATTATGTTAAAAACTTTGTAAAATTACAAACAATATCTGTAAATTAACAACTTAACTATTATTTTAAGTATTATTCCATATAATTTGTATTAATGACAAATTACAGGAATTCTCCTTTTTTTATACAAAAAAATATTGTATTTTTTACAGTATTTTTTCTGTTTTCTTAAATTACTTACACATTGACGTAAAATTACAAAAACAATCTGTAATTAAATAATGTAGCTCATTAAGGTTTATGTCCATACTAACAATTTAATGTTCTTTTTGTAATTTGAAAGTAAATCTTATTAGTTTTATATTTAGGTGTATTTTACATTAAAACTCTGTAATTTTAAATAAAACAGAAGTAGAATATGTATAAAATAGAAAATCTTATTTATTTGGTATTAATACTAATGTATTGCATTAAAAATGGTTTATTTTTACAAAGAACAAATTAACCAATAAAGAGTGAGTGTATAATTTATTTGCCGAAGTCGTGTCAAAAAGCAATGCCACAGTAGTCCAAATGACAATACGTTGCAGTCGCAGTCCTCTCTGGTGGAATATACAGTAGGATAATAATTTAGTGTGAGGAGCAGGGCATAATTTAAGTTGTTAAACGCTGAAAACGCTATACCGAATTCACTATCGCTCAATTGACACGCGTTTCTTATTTAAAGGGGTCATCAGGTGCCACATGCACTTTTACAAGCTGTTTGAACTGAAATGTGTGTTGGGAGAGTGTGTACACAACCACCCTAGAATGTCAAGTAAACGCAAGTAAACACATTGCCTTAGTCTCCTTACCACAGTAAACACACCGCGTTCGTCTCTTTACCACAGTAAACACAGTAAACACACCGCGTTCGTCTCTTTACCACAGTAAACACATCGCATTAGTCTCTTTACCACAGTAAACACACTGCGTTCGTCTCTTTACCACAGTAAACACAGTAAACACATCACAATTGTATCTCTCTCAGTACTCTACCCTGCCAGTACATATAAAGATAAATCAAAGTGACATTAAGTTTACTAACCATTCAGACACGTCCAGTATAAGCCGTAATTGCCGAACTTCTTTGCAGGTGTCATCTTGTTTCGGTTCCAACTCCGGTTTTTAAATAAAATTTTAAATGGATGGGGTTGTACAGTGTCTTCAAAGCCCCCCAAGTGGCATTTTCCCCCAAACTATACAACTATATCCAGTAAGGGCTGGCTCAAACTGCGGCATCGGCATCTCGCAGCGGCACTTCCGTTTTTCTCCGGCAGGTGCCACTACAGCGGCATCTCCAGATGCCAGAGCGGCATCGGCATCTCAGCTAAAGGACATGCAAACTGCAAAAGGTAAGTACCTTTTACTACTATGTAAAGTTCTATAGACTACAACGCTAGTTACATTAAGATATAGTGAACTGAAGTGATATGCTAATCGCGATTACATATTTTAGTATCCTACCAGTGTGTGTTACTGCGTTTTGTTAGTATGAGCTAACACTGTTAGCTGCGGCTAGGCGGTAACGTTATATTTATGTCTTGCCGAATATATGAAGTGAAAGAAATCTGCACCTCACTTGAATAGTCAAATACAGACAGTTTACTTAAGATCTAATTGACCTAAATACAGTCGCTAATGTTTTGAGTCAAGATTAACAAACCCGGTTAGGTGTCAGTTACTGGATCTGTGCATTTTGTTCTTAAAGTTACAGCAGTATAATTTAGCCTAACGTTACCAGCAGTCGGTCTTAATTATAATCAAACAACAAAATACTAAAGAGAAAATCATTAAATGTACTTAACTTGCCTTTGTATTAGTCCTATTGTTTGTAACGTTAATTTGCTACTTTGATCGTATGTTGAATGAAATACAATATTATAAAAACTATACTGTGATATATTACTATTGTGAAATAATATGGTCATAACGTGCACCCATGCTAGTTTTAAGATCAAAATGAGTAATCTGAGAGCACTGTGTGAACACTGAAAGCATGATCATTGGACTCCATGGAGAAGAATACTAGATGTAAACCAGGATTTTGGATCAGCTGTGCAGATTTGGTATGGAGCTGGTGAGTACGTTTTTGCAAGCCCATGTCTGTCAGTAAGTAGATAGTGTTTTATCAAACAAATTAATTTTAATTTAATTGATTGCTTGTGTGTGTGTTTCCCCCCTATGATCCAGAAGTTTTGGGAATGAAAATCTTCTACTACATGATCTTCAGAGGAATGTTCGTAGTATTTTTCTTCCGTTTTGTTATTTTTTTTTTTTTTTTTTTTTTTTTTTTAGTTTTTTTTTTTACCCCCAGCTGATTACTGGCTGTTTGGAGGAGGACTGCTCTTTATCTGGTGTGTCTGTCACTTCTGGTGCAAGGTCATGGACCTTTTGTAGTATGTTTTGGTTTTACTTATTATCACACTACATTAATTATCAGAGCTACAGTGGTGCCCAAAATTATTTAAACACTAGTATTTTAACTACCTTAACTAATGGTTTAAACTTAATTATTTCTATCATTTGCCATAGTGTGTCAGTATGAAATATCAGTTTACATTTCCAAGCGTTCATTTTGCCATTAATTGTAATAATCAGTGACAAAAGGAGTATGAAAACAGACAGTCCTTCACACAGAGGTCTAATCTCATCATCTAAATCCTGAAGAACTGTGGCAACATCTCCAAGATGCTTAAAGAAACCTACCAGCAAAGCAGTACTGCTAAAAGTTATAGGCACTTGTGTAAAAATTCTGTAAAATGAGAATGTTGATAAAAGTATCATAAATGTCAAAAATGTTATACGTTTTCTTTATTAATTAACTTCTTTTAACTAAATTAAAATCAACATTTGGTGTGACCATCATCTTGTGTTTAAAGCAGCTTTTGCACTAGGTAAACTTGCGGATAGTTTTTCAGGTTTGCAGGTGGGTCTCTTGAAGCATCTTGGAGACGTTGCCACAGTTATTCTAGATTTAATCTGTCTCAGTTTGTTCTGTTTCTTCTTGTTGTTCTGTGCAGAATGGATGATGATAAGATCAGATCTCTGTTTGGAACACTGGCTGTTGTCAAACAAAAATCTTACTGGTTATTACATTTAATGGCAAAATTAATGTTTAGAAATATAAAATAAAATTACCCATTGAAACACTACAGCAAAAGATACATAACTGAATTAAAATCATTTTTAGCTGGTAAAATACTAGTGTTCTAATAATTTTGGACATCACTGTATATGGAGCCCATGGGAGTCAGTAGAATATTGTGGATTAAAATAAAATGATGTGGATGAGATAGAAATGCTTTTTTAGTTTGAATTCTCCTCAGAGCTCTGAATAACTGGTTAGGAAAAATTCAATAATCTAAATTTACATCTGAAACTAATAAAATTGTTAATCTTGACAATTTTGTAGATGTATTGGTTTTGTATTTATTCAGTTTTAAAGGACTAGTTCAATTCTGATACAAATATTTCCTGCTGATAATTTACTCACCCCTGTGTCATTCAAGATGCTCGTGTCTGTCTCTTTTTCGGTCGAAAAGGTTTTTGAGGAAAACATTCCAGGATTTTTCTCCTTATTTCGATGGGAGCCAATGGGTTGAAGGTCCAAATTTAATTGTCAATGCAGCTTCAAAGGGCTCTACATCATCCCAAGGAATAAGGGTCACTGGGAACTTGTAAAGCCCTTTGAAAGCTGTATTGAAATTTTGAAACCTTTATCCTTAAACTTAATCCCACTGAAGTCCACTATATGGAGAAAAATCCTGAAATCTTTTCCTCAAAAACTTTGATTTCTTGACTTAAAGAAAGAAAGATATGAACATCTTGGATTACATGGGCGTAAGTGCATTATCAGGAAATATTTTCTAATAGTTTTAAGTTAAACATATATTTAATTAAGCGTTTTGATGAAACTGTTCCATGTTCTTTTAATGTAATTGTGCTGTATTTCTTAAAAAAATAGCTGAAATGTAAAATGTTAATTTTATATGGCATTTGCACAGACTTTGTATTGCAGACTGTTTTTTGTCTTTTAAATAAAACTGTTAATTTTCCACCTTGAGCATGCTTTGACACTTTATTGAAAGTTTTTTTATTGTAATGATTTGTAAAATAACAGTGTTTCTCTGTAGAACATTTAGTGCTTTCATTGTAATAATCTAGGTAAAACAAAAACTGAAAAATTAAAGTAAAATATCCTAATTGAAACAAGGAAAAATCAGTAAAATAAGGGTTTATTTTATTTTATTTTTTTTAAGGGTTTTGAGCACGGTTTAGGCATTTTTATACCTGCATATGCATGTTTACACACCTACTGGGTGTGGCAGACTCCCCGTCCCGCGGTAGAGTCTGCGCAGAGACTCCGCTCTTTAAATTGAATGTAAAGCCGGTAGGGTTGGGTTGAGATATCCACCCCTTTCTTGGTGAAAGCCCTGTGTCGGACCTCCAGAGTTCTCTGTAGGCGTTTATAGCTCTGTCCAGATGGTGATTTTAGTATGAAGACTCTGCTTGAGCCTTATTTACTATACTGGGGTTGAGTGTAGTTAGGTCTCCCCTCATTTAGTGAGTTGTGTTGTTCTAAGACCTCCTCTCCTAGATTTTCCTGCCACGGTGAGCGTTGTCAGGCCTCTTCGAGTCAAGTTCGCTCTGCTGAAGCCTCCGCTCTCTGAAACTCCAATAAGGCGATCTATTTTTTGCTTTGCATAATTAATCGCCTAAGGTGCTGAGTGTGGTCAGGTCCCTTCCCTTTGATTGTGTTCATACAAGTGAGACCTTCACTCCTAGGAGTTTCCCCCCTTTCAGAGTGAGATAGAACGGAGTGTTGTAAGGTCTCCTCTCAGTAAAGAGAGTCTTTTTGCTGAAGCCTCCACTCTTAAGTGCTGCTGATTAGGTCTCCTCTCACCTAGTGGCGTTATGATGAAGATCTTGCTCTCACAGTCTTTCCTATGGCCTAGACTGAGAGATGTTAGACAAATTCCTCACAATGAGAATCGTCTAGCTGCAGCCTTCGCTCTCGTAGAGCTCCACTCAGGTAGTTTATGTAGGCTGTTTAGCTTCACTAACTGCCTCTAGTGTTGAAGCTTTAGATATGAGTGTCGTCAGGCTTCCTCTCATTTTTGAGAGTCTTTCTGCTGAAGCCTCCACTCCTAAGTGCTGCTGTTAGGTCCCCTCTCGCCTGTGGTGTTTTGCTGAGGACCTTTGCTCTCACACGTCTTCCTTACAGTCTAGACTGAGAGCTGTTAGACCTTTTTCTCATTTGAGAAATCATCTAACTGCAGCCTTTGCTCTTGGGAGCTCCACTTAAGTAGTTCATGTTGGCTCTGTGAGCTTTACCAACTGCTTCTAGTGTTGAGCGTGGCTAAATATCCACTCCTGAGAGCTAAGGATTGAGTGTTGTCAGGCCGCCTCTCGTTTAGAGAGTCTTTTTGCTGAAGCCTCCGCTCTTCCTTGAGCTCCACTTCTAGTACATAGGTCTACTGTGAGCCTTGCTACCGTTATGAGACATTGTATGGTGGCCCTCGCTGAGCTTTGGGCCCCTTCTAAAACCCACATGAGTGGTGAGTACACATGCGAGTCTAAGTGCACTCCCTAAAATCAACATAGCTGGTAAGGTTTCCTCCTAAGTGTCGGGTCCTTCTCTAAAAACCTTATGGTATGGGTTATGCAGTCCCTTCGTTCCCTTTTTTTGAGTTGGTCATAAAGCCTTGGTTTTTCCCAACTTTTGTCTCGGTAACATAGTGTTTCAGGTCTCCTCTCGTTCCGAGAGTCGTTATATTGAGACCTTCACTCTCTTAGAGCTCATTTTTAGACCCATTCTCACAGTATGTTAGCTGGTAGGCTCTGGTGAGCTTCGCTAACTATTCCTGGTATTGTGCTAAGAGCCCCTCTGCCAAAGCTGAGTGTTGTTAGGCTTTTTCTCTCTTTAGAGATTAATTCCATGAAGCCTTCACTCTACAGAGTCCTATATGTAGACTCGTAGGTGAGTTTGGTACATCTTAGTGTTGAGTGTAGCCAGGTCTCCCCTCAGTGAGGGTTATCATCTTGCGACCTCCACTCTTGAGCTTCTCTACAGTGAATAATAAGGCCTCTTGTGAGCAACTGCTACCATTGTAAACATGGTTTCCCACGCTAAAAGCCTGGGCACCTCCTCAAACCCACATTTGTGGTGAGTACTCACGTAAAGCTTTGAGCACTCCCTAAAACCCACATGAAGTGGTAAGTGCACACGCAAGTCTCTGGGCACTTTCTGAAATCCACATGAGTGGTAAAGATCCCCCCCTGAGGGTAGGGTTCTTTTCTAAAATCCTATATGGTATGGGTTACGCAGTATCTCCGTTCCCATTCTAGAGTTGGTTCTAAAAACCTCTGGTTTTTCCCACTCAATTCTGGTAGCATGGTGTATCAGGTCTCCTCTCTGTGAGAGTCGTTTGACCGTCACTCTTGAAAGAGCTCACTTATTAGGCCCATTCTCACAGTCATGACAGCTGGTAAGCCCCTTCCTGGCCTCGCTAACTATCCTTGGTGGAGTGCTAATACTACCACTCACCAAGACTGAGTGTTGTCAGGCTTTTCTCTCTTCAGAGATTCATTTTGCAGCCTCCACTCTATAGAGCCCTGCTTTCAGCATTTGAGCTCTCCTGTGAGTCTTGTTGCTTCCAAGCGTTGAGTGTAGCCAGGTCTCCCCTCACTTAGGGTCATCATACTGAGACCTCCATTCTTAAGAGCTTCCCTTAGGATTGAGCGTCGTTAGGCTTCCTCTCATTATAGAGAGTCATCTGTGAAGCCTCCGTTCTCCAGAAGCTCCGCTTCCAGTACTTTCAAGCGTGAGTGTAGCCAGGTCTCCCCTCACCAAGAGGGTTAATGTTTGAGACCTCCACTCTTACAGAGCTCCGAAGCTCCGCTGCCAGGCTTTGCTGCCGCCTGGGATAGTGATATGGTGATTCCCTCGCTACGCTCTGGGCACCTCCTCAAATCCAAAATAGGGGTGAGTACTCACGTAAAGCTTTGAGTACTCCCTAAAACCCACGTGAAGTGGTAAGTGCACACGCAAGTCTCCCCCGAGGGTAGGGTTCTTTTCTAAAAATCCTATATGGTATGGGTTATGCAGTCTCTCCGTTCCCATTCTAGAGTTGGTTCTAAAAACCCCTGGGTTTTTCCAACTCCACTTCAGGTAGCACTGTTCATAGGATCGAGTGTCGCTAGGCTTCCTCTCATTTAGAGAGTCTTCTTGCTGAAGCATCCATTCTCCTTAAAAACTCCACTTGGGTGGTTCTATTGCTTAGGCTCTTTGAGCCTCATGAATTACCTCCAGTGTCGAGTGTAGTTAGGTCATGGGACCTCCACTCTCAGAGTTTTCCCCGCAAGCACAGAGTGTTGCCAGGCTTCCTCTCGTTTAGAGAGTCTTTCTGAAGCCTCCGCTCTTCAGAACCCCGCTTAGTATAAAGACTTAGTGGTAAGCTTCATTACTTTCTGTAATGGTGAGTGTAGTTAGGTCTCCTCTCGCTTAGAGAATCAGACCTCCACTCTTAGGAGTTCCGTGCTTGGGTAGGCGAGCTAGCTATGACGGACGAAGCTATGAGCTGACCTAGTAGGCTAAGGCTCAGGCTCTGGCCCAAGCGATTCTCGCTGGAAGTGGGGATGATGTTCCTTCTTGACTCCTCAATCAGTCAGTTGATCACTCATCCCTCAGCATGGCGGCTCTGGTATATCGTTCCCAAAGTGTCCTGAAACCAGGACACAGCATAGAGTTCCCTTTCGGAAGGGAACGTCTCAGGTACGTATGTAACCATAGTTCCCTGAGAACAGGGAACAAGACGCTGCGTCT
>NC_133375.1:4098154-4150120 GCF_049309525.1 Garra rufa | reverse complement strand
CACACACCTGTTTCACATTTACCCACATGCATTTAAGCCACAGACACACACACTTCCTTGCGAGGTCTTATCGTTCCATATGGTCGTAATTCTAAGCGTTTTTCTCTGTGTTGGATTATCTGTGTATGACTCTGGACTGTGTACCCCGTTGACGATTCCTGCTTCCTGCCATTGCGACCATTCCCTGTCTATCGAACTGTTTCCCGGATTACCTACGTTGTTCCTGTTTTCTGGTGATTATTCTGGCCTGTTGACGATTCTAAATAAATGCTGCAAATGGATCCGCATGTCTCAGTCTGACTCCGTGTGACAGACCAGATACATGACAGAGAGCTTAAATGCATGTGGGTAAATGTGAAACAGGTGTGTGCAGCAATCAGTTCAGTGGGAAACAAGGAGCAGCTGTGTGCAGTGATTGGTGCAGTGGCTTATGGGGATTGCAGTCCAGAATGTGTGTGCAAGAGTTCATGAGAAGACAGACCAGATACATGACACATAAGATACCTCTTTAAAGACTATTACAAGTCTTACTGACCCCAAACTTTTGAACGGTACTGTATAAAAAAAAAATTAAATATAAATAAAATAACATATCAAAGAAAAAACATGTAACATGGGCAGCATTAACACATTTAATTTGTTCACTACTTTTTGCCAGCCCTCTCTCCTTGCTTTTCCAGCCTTTGCAGTGTTCCCTTGCGTTTTAATTAAACTCTGAAACTCCTGAAATCCCTCAATCAAGAGTTCTTGCTCTGCTGCAGAAAAATACTGAGCGCGCTCCTTCGTCATGTTCGCCGACCAATCAAAGAGTTGCTGATCAATGTTTCTACTATCGATACGTACCCCCTTTTAAGCCACCCAGTGATCTCAAATAACTTCATCCAGCTATACTAATCATCAACAACAAGTGCGTTCGGAGAACCGGAATAGCGAGCTCATAGTTAGCGCGATGATTTGATCTTGGATGTAGTAAGCGAGGTACGAAGAACGGACCCCTGCTCTGTGTTATGATCAGTCAAATCACCTGTCAGTCAAACTCCCAGCGAAGGGTCAATTGTGAACTCATAACTTGTAAAAACTAACTTTCCATGAGGACTTCAACACACAATACGCTGTAAAATGTAATAAGTTGACTTTACTTAGAAAAAGTCAGGAAACCGATTGCACTAGAAAAAACTAAGTAAAGTGAAATAGAAATAGTATGTTATACTGACAACTGTTTAGTTTGTATATTTTACTTAAACTAGAGTTCTAGTAACTAAAAAAGGCTAAAAACTGTAGGAGGTACTTGATTCTCTACTTTAGGTTTACTCTTGACTTAGTATTGCTACTCATTGACTCCCAGAATGCATTGCAGCATGAATAAATTCTGAAATTGCTTTATGTTGTTGTTTTTATTTGCCAATTTTATTTGCTGTCTTGTGTCAGTAGTAGCACAACAAAAAGAGCAAACAAAATGATTATTGTTACAATTAATACAAATAAACAAAATAGAATTGTTAGCATTGTTGTGATTGGCGTGCTGAATGTTAAAGTCTGTGTGTGACTCAAGCACATTACCGCAAATATTAAAGGACTGTATCAACCCAATTAAAAGCTTCTCTAGGTGTTTATAAAGAACAATAATATAGTAAAGGGTCATTAGTAAACATGTAAAATACAGCTAATGCTGCCTCTCAATGATTTATTAATGTTGTTGGTTCCTTTGTGGCTACTTGAATATTTTAAGTAAGCCTTACTCGAAGCAGTAAATTGTTTTACTTGCCTTGAAAGTAGCTGTAACTTAATAAAACCTAGTATAGCAACTAAGTAAAGAAACTAACTATATCTAAGTAAGGTAAACTATTGAATTTTACAGTGTAAGAAAAAGAGTGGACTTTTTGTACTTTTAAAATATTCTGCTCTCATCCTCCCTTTCAACTTTCCTTAATGAGAAATAGAAACATACCAAATTGTGCTGAGATTGGACTACACTAATTGTACAAAAAATAAACCATAGCTGTGAATTATTTTGAAAAATTAGAACACTTGACAGTGTTGCTAGTCTTAAAGTGTTAATCTACATTGGCGCCAATATTGAGCTTCAGGTGTCCCGAGTTCGAGTCCCGCCTCAAGGACCTTTCCTGATCCCATCTCCGACTTTCCCTCTCCCACAAAAATAAAATCTTTAAAAAAATGGAGCAACTAGGATTCAGTGCCTTGTTCAAGGGCAACTCAGTCGTGATATTGGAGGTGGAAGAGAGCGACTGCCCCTCATCTGATATCAGAAACAGTCAAAATATTATCAATGAACAAAAACTTGAACAGCTCTAGAAGTACCTGTTGATAAAAAGATACCTTTTTTTGAGCATGCACTCTTAAAAATAAAGGTGCTTTGAAAGGTTCTTCACAGTGATGCCATAAAAGAACCATTTTTGGTTCCACAAAGAACCATTCAGTCAAAAGTTCTTTAAAGAACCATTTCTTTTCTTACCTTTTTATAATGGGAAGAACCTTCTTTTGCTTCTTTTTCTTTTGTTCTTCAGATGTTAAAGGTTCTTTATGGAACAAAAACATTTAGACAAAAAAGGTTCTTATATGGCATCGTGAAGCACCTTTATTTTTAAGAGTGTACCTTAAATCAAAAGGATGGTATTTTGCATGCATTACATTTAGTTTAGAAACAAATTTAACAACAAGAAAAAAACAAAAAACAAAAAACAAAAAACAAGAACAACAAAAAAAAAAAAAACAATAAGGACCAGCCTAATAAGAAACGTTTCTGGGTTTTACTTGGCAACCACATGGCAACTTTCTGGAAGTCTTGCAAACGTCATGGCGGTGAGTTAACATATGTTAGCACCGCTCATATCCTGAAAAACAAAAATTATTACAGCTGGGCATGAGAGGTAAAATTAGATAAATTACAAGCCAGTCACGTTGATATACAGACTGTAGGAAACACACCAGAAATCTCCCTTTCAAGCTGAATGTAATCAACCATGCACTTAAGCGACTTTTGATGGATCATGGATCCACACCTGGCCTACACTCATCTTCCTGTATTCATTCAGTCTTTGGGTTTTTCGGGTGACTAAGTGTGTTACTAACGCACACCAGTAGACTTGTTACAAACAGAGGAAAGCCTGATCTTTTGTGAGTCACTTTTTAGCCCAGCTACAGGTGCACGGAAGCTCTCTTCAACAGCTCAGCCTTTTCGCAGCCTTTCCACCCAATGGGAAAAACACCAAAAAGTCCCAGAGAGATCTGGTGCTGCCATGCATAAGTTACAACTTGGCCTAGTTATGGTGTGAATGGGCTCTGTGTTACAACTTACATAATACTAAATATTAGTGTTGAATTAATAAAAGTAGCTGTGCTACTACATTGCGTATGCCAGGTTTCAGCACACACACATTTTAAATAAATGAACATTTAGAGAACCCAAAATTTGTCCTTAAATTATCTCAATTCCTTTATTTTAAATGGTCATGATTAAAATAGGTGTTCTGTAGCTTAAAAAAAAGTAAATGAAAAAGATTACCATTTAAAAGAGAAAATGACAAGAACAACTATGCAGATAGACCAGATTTTCAGACGGATAATGGCATTAGTTAGTTTCACATACAGTGTGTATCTAATATAGTCTCCCTGTGGAGTTAAGAGAATGAGAATCTGCGTTATAAAATCATATGCCTCTAAAATTGAAGCTATGTGAGGAATGATGTCTGGATTACAAATTAAACAACCTCAAGTACTGCACTTAATGAGGGCAATTTGCTTCTGTCCTTACAACAAGACTCTCCAAAACTTTGAAAGCATATTAAATGAGCCTCTCTTAAATCTAAACCAGAATGAGCCAAAGTGCTCTGCTGTCCAGATACTTCTGGGGGAATTCATTAAGTGTTTATTTGCACGCGCTTACTGCATTGTTTTAATGATTCATCAAAGGAAACACGCAAATCTCGTAACAATGCAAACGTGCACATATTATATTGGACCTGTGTAGCAATATTACACCACTATAATCCAAGTACCTGAACTGGCCCTTAAAATGTGTAATCACTCTTCACCATAAAAATATGGTGCTCAAAAGTGTTGTGTGATAGATCAATACTATACTGGTTTTGAGCCAATATTAGAGATTTTGGTAACACTTTAGGAACACATATTCACTATGAACTAAGAGTCTTCCCTAAAAAAAACTTTTAACTGGCTGCTTATTTATAGTTAGTAAAACAGTAAGAAATACGGGGTAGGATTAATGGTCATGCAGAATAAGGCATAAATATCTGGTTTATAAGTACTAATAAACAGCTAATATGCTAGTAATATGCATTCTAATAAGCAACTAGTTAATAGTAAGAACTGGGCCTTAAAGTAAAGTGTTACTAAGATTTTTTTTTTGTAATTTATTGGTAGTCAATATTGGATATCAACACACTTCAGCAATTTGTAACTATTTTACGATTTAGCATCTTTTGCATGTTTGATGACACTTGATAGTTCACTTAGACATTGTACTAACTGTAAGTAACTTTACAACTACATGTCAACTAGTAGTCATCAAGTAGACTGTCTTCTTAATGTCTGCTAATAATCAGCTGACGGAGATCTGGAGGTCCGCTGTGGAGCCGGAGCGACAGAGGAACTGAGACGGAGCTGGAGGGAAGGAGGAGCCCAACGGAGCCGGTGTGACGGAGCGACGAGGCGCAGCCGGAGGAGTAGAGTCGTAAGGCGATGGTGGGACAACGACCGACCAAGGTGGAGCTGGAGGGACGAGGGAACCCGGTGGAGCTGGTGGGCTGATGGGCGACGGTGGAAACGAGGGAGCTGAGAGCCGGGGTGGAGCTGCAGGGTAGGAGGGCCGAGGCGGAATCTGGGACTCTGAGGCTGGAGGAGGAGATGAGGGATCCTCCAGCCATGACGCCGATGGAGAATGGCAGACCTGCAGCGAGCCCACAGCACAGATGGTGGGCTGAGGATGAGCAGAGGGGCTGTCAGGGGACAGCGGTGGCATGGCAGATACAACATGGCAGACAGAAATAGGCAAAAGAGGGAGGGTGGGTGGGAAATCCAGGCAGGCGGGTAGTTCATAACAGGTAGATCGTTCAGTGTTGAAATCCATTTTTAAATGTCCCAGATCCAGTATTATCTCACCCTCAGCAGTGGTGCAGTGGGCGGTGCTTTCCTTAGCACATTCACACCCCACTGAAATCTCCACCGTCACAGGCAATGTGGCCGGCTCTCGCACCTGGTCGAACATGACAGCCTCAGGCTCCACAGCAATCGTTTGCTCTGTCGCTCCCGTTGGCGATGGCTCGTTGGTCGCATTGGTAGCTGGCCCTCTGTCTGCAATGGGCTGGGGCTCATACTCCGTGTGTCAGGGTGATGGTTGGCTGGGCTCTGGGTCTTGAGTCTTGATCACCCAGTCAATATAAGTGGCGAAAATCTCTCTGAGGACCATCCCCGGACAACTGTGCTCTGCAATCTGCGTTCAGGCTAGTCTTATAGAATATGCAGAGGCAGTAGTCCGGGTAGTGGGTAAGTTGGGCGATCTTGTATGGTCCTCGAGGGAAAGGCTCCTCTGCTCCAGGATGAGGAGGAAGAGGGCAGGGTGATCCATAAAGAGAAAAAAATAATAAAGACTGACAAAGAATGAAAACACTGGGGAAACAAACCGCTTAACAATTTGTGCTGGTCCGGTATTCTGTCACGGTTGTGTGTAGGAACGAAGCGTCCAACGAGTTTTAATAATTCCAAAAACAGACAGATCCAAACAGGTAGGCAAGGAAAACACACACACACGAAAATAACCTTAATACCGGACCACGAGACAATGAACTGAATCAAACTTATAAAGGACACTGATTAACACAGACAGGTGAATGTGATACACTGATGACAAGAACAGGAACTCCAAATAAGGGCAAATGGAAAAAACAAAAACACACAGAATGAAGGGGGTGTTACAAAACTAAAGTGTGACCCTATTTATACTCTTATAAGAGTTGAGAAGTAGCTGACATGTAGTTAAAAAGACTATCTTTCTACCTTTCTAGAAAAATAGAATGTTTTTGTACAAATCATTTGCTGGAAAATAGAATGTTTCTGCACAAATCTAATCATATTTTAACTCGTAATTCTATAAAATACTTTTTTGGTTGGATATTTAATGGTGCATGCTCATTTAATCTGTTTTTTTTTTTTTTTTTTTTTTACATTCAGATTGCCCATTGCTTTTGTAATCGTGTAACATGATGTTGCAAATTTTAAATTCACTTATAGTTTTTTCAAACAATTGATTTTAATTTGTAGTATTTTATTTTCTACTGTGTCTCAAAATAAAAAAGCGAAGTGCATACCAATAAGTACATTTCACTGCCGTTTCCAACAGAAATATCCACTAGAGGCAGTACAACAGTCAGCACTTGTAATCATTTTCTTACAGTTATGATTACAGCTCTATATGTTTCACTTTCCAGGTGTAACAAGCTTGCTCGGTAGCTCAGCCAGCACAGAATTGGGTTTAGGATGCAAAATCTTTGGGTACGAATCCTGTTAAAAACATGACTCACAATTAAAGAACTTAAAGATGAGATACTGAAAAACAAGCTAAAGACATGCTTGTGATTGTGTTTTTACACATTCGCGTTTGTGCATACTATCGGGTAGGTTTAGGTGTAGTGCAGATGGTATGTTATTTTGCAATGTCACAGAGCATTAAAGTTACAGCACATCATATCACATAAAACCTACCATATGTACGTTTATCTGTTCGGGGGACAAAAAAACACTCTTTTAGTGCCACTCAGTGGACATTTCACATCGAATACATCACAAAACTAGCAGAAAAGTTCCCACAGGTACGTTTTCGTCATCAGTTGTTGTTGTTGTTGTTTTTAGACAAAATGGTGTAGAATTTTAATATTGTCAGTTTTTGGTCATAATGTGAAAATAAGACTTGTCTTATCACAACATCCAGAATGCATAATATGTTTTAAAGTAAATGTGTTGTAATCCTGTAGGAATTACTCCAAATGGTTTTGGGATTGGGTGTCTTGGTAGCAGAATGAATCACTGTTTTTTTTTGTTTTTTTTTTATAGTGGCACCTATAGTGGTGCGGCTGTGTGCAGGAGCTGCAGAGTTTTATGTGGAAAAGGCAAGGTGAGGGAGAGATTGCTCTGCTAGAGATGGAAGTGTGGGGGAGCGCCCTGATTTTCCATGATCAACATTATTACCTTGTAAACACCAGCTTGTCTTGGGCAGGAAGGGCCTGTGAAGAGTATCTGCACAGGCTCGCGGGAGAGAGAAAGTACATTGCTACACATGCACTCTGAGCTCATGCTTCGTAACATTTTAGGACAACAATTTTCAGTTATATTTAAATCTAGCCACGGTACTATGAGTCAGGATCTGTGCCAGACTATCCCAGGCAAAGCTTTAGACAGGCCTGGCTGTGTGGTGGGTGGCCGGTTTTATATCTTTATGTCTTTATGAGAGAATGTTAAACTGTCCTCTCAAATAATTTACGGCCAGCTAACATGGATCACATATCATACATGTTGTAAAAGCTTAACTATTAAATTTTACTGGTCCAGGCTCAAGAAAATCAATCAATTTGCTTGCTTCACCAACCTAAAACACTTGCTATTTGGGTCTCGAATTGACTGTGAAATTGTGATAAAAAACAGCCAGACTAGTACTTACAGCAATCATAACAGAATTTACAAATGGCTAGGAGACATTATCCGCAGAAAATACGTAATTGGCTAACCCTGACTGATTGAAAATAATGTAAGGTGTGTCATTGGAGCTGTGCCAGTACATTTTAATGCGATTCTGAGTAGGTGTTTGTAATTGACTGCAAAGGTGCCAGAAGTCAAGATTTAGATTTCTGAACCAATATTGCAACAGCCAGGCTAAATAATGGTTACTGTTAAATCCATTTCAAAGTAATGACTAAAAAATGAGTTGGCTGCAAACTGATTCCCTTTCTTCCCATGTTTAAAATTGGTCTGCACTGAATTGAGCAAGCCTCTATTTCTCTGGATCAGCATCAACTGATCGGCAGGACAGTCCAGATACACAAATGGACTCTGTTTGGCTAATGCTGATAACTCAATACAAAAAAAGTAATTGTTTCCATAAAAAACGTTAGACTATTAGTGCCAGATGAAATGTTAGGCAGTGCAACAATGTTAATAGATAATCTGTGTTCAACATTTGATCAGTTTGCCAAAAAGAACATTTACGTTTGAATGAACAAAATTAAAAATTAACATTCTTTATTGGCATCTAAGATTCCACAAAAAACGTTTAACATCAATGGAATCTTTCCATTCCACAAAAGTGGAAAAAGGTTCTTAGAATTTTAAAATGTTATTCACACTAAAAAGAAACAAACAGTTTACTGGGATCCAAAAAAAAAGTTCTTTAATGGCATGTCTACAAAATAAATAAATAAATACTACCCCTGATAGCAAGCAACCATTAAATCAATAAGGTTAATCTCACATTGTAGTATCACACAAAAAAAAACTTGTGAGCATTTATTTAAATAACCTCACAATGATTACAGTCTCCATCACCTGATGATCCCAATGGACCCAATGGATACAAGTAATGCATTACAATATTGAGTTACTCCCTTAAAAAGTAACTAATTGCGTTACTTTTTTATGGAAAGTAATGCGTTACATTACTTTTGTGTTACTTTTTAAATCTAAACGGGGCTTGCTTGTTTGTTTTTAATATAAAAGGTTCTATTTTTTGGCAAATGTAAAAGCCTTTTCACACCAAAAGTCTCAGGCTTAGAGAAAAGTAAATTAGACCGCAGAAAACTCTTTAGCAGTAAAAAAAGGAAAGCAAATGTTAGATTATCTTGAGTTATATTTTGATTATTAGTATGGATGAATTGGATCATCGACAGTCGGCAGCAAAGACATTGGTTAATAAAATGGGATTAAATACATAAAGGATATTTGTATTATTTAACATATTTATTATTGCATCATATTTGCGTCATATTCTGAGTTGAATTTCACTTTTTTTATTCATTTTGAAGAATACTGTATCTGTTTTTTTTTTTTAGATGAATTAATGCATGTTCACATTTATTCTAGAACTAAAGTAACATCTTACTCATGATTTCTCTCAGCTTTTTATCAATAAATGGGGAAAACAGTAACTGGCGTTACTTATTTGAAAAAGTAACTCAGATATTTTCTTGACAATTAAAAAGTAATGCCTTACTTTACTAGTTATTTGGAAAAAGTAATAATATTACGTAACTTGCGTTACTTGTAATGCGTTACCCCCAACACTGGTTACAAGTGACAATGAAAACCTAACATTAAAGTACAAAAAGTCAAGAGCCAAACTAAAGCACTCACTGATCACAATAATGGTGGTTTGTTGAAATGTCAACATTTTTCAACATTATTGCAGGTGCAAACATGATTTTGATTCAATGCAATTAATTAACACTGACAAATCAACCACTTTTAAAGCAGTGGTACAGCTGTCATACTTCTATGAATTAACAAGTAAAATAAAATAAAATACTCAGTTTAATCACTAAATTGCTGACTCAATTAGACATCAAGAATCAGTGTATGAAACTCAACAACGATGACAATCAACAAAAGAAAATGTTATGCAGAAATTCATGCTGGGTATCAACATAGTACAAAACTCATTCATGAGTTCCAGCATGCAATGCAGTTGATCTGTTTATCTAAAATAGTTTTATGATTGTCACCATTGTTGAGGTTTGTATGATGAGAGTTGATGTTTAAATATTTCTGTATATTTTGCCACAGTATCTTTGCATTTATGAAACAGAACATTTATGTTAGTAATGAAAGATCAACTTCACTATTATTTCTCAACTTTATTATAGCTTGACACCCATCACAAAAAGTAATCTACTAAATTAAAGCAATCAATGATCACAATAATGGTGGTTTGTTGAAATGTCAACATTTTTTCAACATTAATTGCGGGTGCAAAAGTGATATTAATTCAATGTCATTAACATTTACAAATCAGCTATTTTAACACTGATTCAACGGTTTTCACCTGCTTTCTATCTGGGACTACTACTACTACTGCTATTAATAATAATAGAACGTTTTTAACGAGTTTATAGTGTTTAAAAAGTGGTTATTTTTTCAACCCAAAAGCTGGGTTGAACAATGTAAAATCCAATAGCTTACCTTAGATATAGTTAGTTATTTTTACTTAGTTGCTATACTTACTAGGTTTTATTAAGTTACAGCTACTTTCAAAGCAAGTAAAACAATTTACTCACTGTTTCAAGTAATGCGTACTTAAAATATTCAAGCAGCCACAAATTAACCAACAACATTAATAAACCAGTTAGAGGCAGCAGTGCACTAATATGTTGGTAATGTGTGAAATAACAACAGAGGAAGAAGAAAAGAAACATTTTTGAGGTGGGGCAATTCTTAATAGACTTTTCACCTCCATGTCTGCAGTTATCTTTCTTTCACTAGTTTCCCCAAAGTTATCTTGAATGTTGAACTTTCAATACAACTGAAACATTTGAGAGAACATCACATGAGCTGACTTCAAAAATTGATGTTGAACTTACTATTATAGTGATTAGTGTTCCCTTTGGTTGGGCACTTGGAACTTTGCTAATTTTATTATAACTTTCTTCCTATTAATGCTCAATGCATCATGAAATCAGTTTTTTTCAGTGTTTGGGTAGTTTTTGTGTTACACAGTTCCTGGGTCAGACGTAACTCAGCGGTTAAGTTATTTATCACTGGGTTTTTACGTCCTCTTCAGGTGAAAGCAGTTCTAATCGTCATTGAATTTGTGCATTTCTTAGTAAATTAAGTTTGTGTACATTTTATTTTATCTATGAAATTGTTACTGTGCTGTATACCGTTCAATTTTATGCGAAGCAACATTCAAGGTCGCAGCGTAACTTACCTAAACAAATGTTACATTGGTAAATAATTTGTATTGTTTGTTTACGGGCAGGTTATGGAATCAGTCATAATCACAATCAGTATATTTCGGCTATGAGTGAAACACGTTTCCAGCTCGCGCACAAGAACCAGTGCCATTACGATGGAAACAGGATGACAGAGAACGATTACATGTGAATTACTTATAAATGTTTACTTTTACTTCTAATGTTTGTTAAATATAGGCAGTATTAATGGCTTATGTAATAAAAACATTATAAAATATGCTATACTGTAAATAAATGAAGGAAAATAAAGAAAGTTATGCAAATCAGTGGTCGTGTGGTGTGTTCTTACAAAGTTTAGAGGATGTAAGTTCATTTGTAAACATTCATTCATGCATGAAGCAAAAAATAAGATAGTATTATAGTAAAAATGAAAGATGAAAGAGCCCTTTATTCTGGGGTAAATCAACCTATTATGCTGGAATAAATAAACAACCCAATTTCCACCTTTTCCACTAATGGCTATTTAATTATTTATTAGGCTGAATTGTCTTCATTTAAGGGCTTTTCAATTCGAATTTAATTAATAATACAGGCATACACTATAAAAGTTCAAGTTCATCCCAGGTCATGTTCCAATCCCACACGCCATCTCTTGTTTCCCTTTCTGCTCATTGAAGTTAAAATAAAACTAAGAAAGCATTTTAACCAAAACGTAAAAATCAACCATCTAAATCATCATAATTGTAATGTGTTTTTAAACTTAATATTGTAGTTTGTAAGGCATCATTTGACCACTATGATTCAGGAACCTGAACTGACTCTTTAAAGTGCAGAAAGTGTCCTCATTTACACCAGATGTCTGGATAGGGGCCCGGTTATAATGCTCTACTTCATCATTTGATCATCATTGAGCGAATTACCACTGCCATGATTACTAAAAATGTACAAACACCAAAAACCTTAAATGTACAGGCCAAATAGCCCTGACTTTAGTGGGAAAAAACTAATTTGCATAGAAAGGTAGAATGTTTGCACTGTTTTTGGACCCCATTGACTTTTATTTTTTCACAATATCTTATTTTGTGTTTCACAGGAAAAAAAAGGGGATACAAGTTTAAAATGACATGAGGGCAAGTAAATGACTGTACCTGTTTGTCTTTATAGGTATTTAGTCTTCTAATATAAGACTAAAGAGCACTCCTATAAAACATCAGAGTGTTTTTGTTCTTTCGTCAGTCCCCCACTCCAGTTTTGTTGACTCCATGCTTTTTTTTTCAAACCCCCCCAAAGTTAAACTTAATGGCGACTGAACATCAAATAGGTTTGGGTGTGTCACGGTGCCACTAACTCTGAGTCATACCACTGAAAGTGCTTTGCAAAGATTCTTGTTTTTTTTCTATTCAAAGTGCCTATTAAAGTTTCCATTAGCAGTTTTGTTCACTTAACAGCAACCCTCCTTTCATTCAGCTCCAAACTGTTTTTCTCCTTTTCCCATATAGATCAATAATGACTCGCTCCTTTTGACAAATTTTCTCCATTCCGTCATGCGCTAACGGCAGTCCAGCTTAGTTAAACGATACTATATTGTTGGCATGTTTTGTAGAGTGTGTTTGCAGGTGTACTGTGTCTTTTGTTGGTCTGGTTTTATAGTAACGTGTGTTTTAGCTAGACATAAAGATAAAGAGATAGACGGCATGAGAACATGCAAGAAAGATGACAGCTGTTTCTAATGTTACCGTTAATGCTGAGTGTGGGTTGATGTCTGATTTATTTGTAGGAGGTTTTGTAGTGTATTGCTGTGTAATTAGGAAAGAACAAAGTGTTCAAAAAATTCTCATAATGGTTGAGGACACTGTGCACTACTCAACCACACAGATTGGACCTTTACACTTTCAGTCGTAAATCTATCCCATTCCATCAAGTCTGGAAAAAAGATAAAACATGAATAGAGGAATGAATAATGGATCTTTATTTTATTAGCTATGAATAGGTATTGCTATTCAAATTCTCACAAATTCTAAGTAATATTTCTAAGTAAAAATCACAAATAATTAAGGAATGGTTTAGTCCCAGGTCATCAAAGACGTAGGTAAGTTTGTTCCTTTATCAGATTTGGAGAAATGCAGCATTACATTACACTGTAAAAAGTGAACAGTTGGATCAACTTAAAAAAATTGACTTCAACTGGTAACACCTATAAATGTTAATTTTTTTCAATTTTTTTTCAAATTTATTACATTTGATCGACTTAATGTTCCTAGGTCAGTCACACTTACACAATTTTAGTTCATTGAGTCCTAATATTTACATTAGACTAACTTAATTTAACTGAATAAGTGAAATTTTTTAGGTGTCACCAACTGAAGTAATTAATTACATTTTATCAACCTAATTTTTCTTAAGTCATTTCAACTGCATTCTTAACTTAATTCAACTTAAATTGAATTTCTCATTGAACCTGAATGTATTAATTTTCCCCTAAGTTACCTGCAAATAAAATCATAATTTCAAATTTTTCAATTTTTGTTTATTTTGATGTATTTTTTTTCCTGAAAATGCACTAAAGTTGTCACCACAGACTCAAATTGCTTTAGAAAATATTTATTAACTTTAATTTACTTGCAAAACTAAGTTTCCAATGTAAATTCTTTCTCTTAAACTTAAAACAATCTATTCTACACTGTAAAAAGTAATCACTGAATCTACTAAGAAAAGCATGTAAATATAACTAATTTCGACAAATTTGTTGATTTTACTTGAGTGCACCGAGTTATTTGAACTTTTAGGTGGATACCATAGGGAAACTAAACAACTTTAGTAAACAGTACTAAAGAGCATCTAGTGTGTTGTACTAAAGGTCTGTTCACACTGTTGTAATAACCAGACCAACAGGGGGCGAAAGTGCACCTTAGGAAAAAAACGAACACAAACAGAAACATCACCAGAAGAAGACGACTAACTGAACTTCACAGTCAGATCCTGTTTGAAATATGGCAGAAAGATTAGGTAAGTTTTTGGTGATTTATTTAGAAACTGTATTCTTCTCAGAGTGTGTGCTATTGTTTTTGAGGAACAAAACACGAAATTTGAATGAGTTTTACTGACGAGCATAACTAGCTAGCCAGTTACTTCTAACCTTAGTAATAATGTAAAATAAACGTGAATAGACATCAGCAAATATGTTAAGAGATACAGTACAACTTATTAAAATGTGTAATCCGTTTTCCAGTATTTAATGTTTGACCAAATGTCATGAAACATTATTCTATAATTTTTTTTAAGTGCATTAATGCCCAGCATTAATTATTACCATTTTCTTTTCATATTGTATGTGTTCTTTTTTGAGGACTTGAACTCATGCAGTGGAAGTTGAAGTTCTGCTTGTTCATTGAGTGAAAAAGGGGTCAACTCTTGAAAAACTGATTCAAATATGGATCCTATGGAATATGTAAGTACTCAATTTTTATGTTTTCACAGATAATACGCTTATTACCATAGGGTGCACTTTGTAAAATCACACAGAATGATATTTATTATATTGTATGCCTAATGTTTGTGATATGAGTGCTATTAAATATGACTCTTTTCATAATTGTACAGACATCAAACAATAATGGGAGATGACCAGCAGTTCTCCATGGCCTTCCACTCTTCCTTGAAGAGGATCTTGCAAGACATGTTTTGTTAGTAATTTTGCCTGTGATATTCTGGTTATTTAGTGTAACGCAAACAATTCTGATCTGGCAAGAAAAAGTCAGGACCCAGAAACAATATAAGAAAGAAAGAAAGTGAAACAAAAAATAGGAGAAAGGGAAAATAGTTAGAAAGAAGAGGGAAAAATACTTAAAGGGAATATGAAAATTAAAATTCAACCTTCGTTCATTTTCAGAACACAAATTAAGATATTTTAAATTAAATCTAAGAGCTTTCTGACCCTGCGTAGATATCAACGCAGCTACCACTTTCAAGGCTCAGAAACACCAGTGGTTCAACCGTAATTTTATAAAGCTACAAGAATACTTTTTGTGCGCAAAGAAAACAAAAATAAGAGATTTTCACTTTTCACATTCAGGAGAGTACCATGACGCATGCATGTGATACTGTTGACGCAGGAGCCCGTTGTTCTGACATGGGACCCGCACCTTGGGGCTCTGCACTGCACCTTGTTTACGAGCAGAGGAATTGATGCACATACATCATGGTACTCTCAGGAAGGCATATCAACTGATGAATCATTGAATAAAGTTTTTATTTTTGTTTTCTTTGCGCACAAAAATATATTCTTGTAACTTCATACCAATACAATTGAACCACTGATGTTCTTAATACCTTAGTACTTTTCTGGGACGTGAATGTGTCAGTTGTGTTGCTGTCTATGCAAAGTCAAAAAAAAGCTCAGACTTAATAAAAAAATAGATGAATGATTTTCTTACAGCTTTGAAACGACATGAGGGTGAGTAATTAATGACCGAATTTTCATTTGAAAGACAATAGAAATTGGGTAAAAAAAACGTTAAAAAAAATGACATGAATGACTAAGTAAAAGAAACAACAAAAAAGCAAAGAAGTCAGAAAGGAAGGACAAAAAAGAATGAAGGTGAGCAAATTAAAGAAGTATAAAAACAAAAAAGGAGGTTAGAAAGAAATAAAAGAAATCATATCATACCAAAAGAAAGTAAGAGTCTAAGGCTGATGTTACACGGGGCAACATTTTGAGCCCTG
This sequence comes from Garra rufa, assembly GCF_049309525.1. NCBI lineage: Eukaryota > Metazoa > Chordata > Actinopteri > Cypriniformes > Cyprinidae > Garra > Garra rufa. Next base: position 4,134,467 of record NC_133375.1, on the reverse strand, counting down.
TTGCTTAACAATGTTGTTTGTGCACTTGCCCATTGAGAATGGGCTACAAATTTCTAACTGGACACTTTAGATCGGTCATGGGCCCTGTGTCTCACCTGGTTGTCTGTTGACTGCAACATTGCGAACCAACATTGCTCAGTAGGTTGCACCGTGCATCGTCTGTCTTGTATATGAGTGACAGAGACTTGAAAACCGCTCGTTTAACATGGCTTATGATGGTGCTCTCTTGGTCATGCTTTTCTGAACATTCTTTAGAAATCATGCAAAATATAAATATGTCAGTTTTTAATCAATATATGTTTTGTGCAAACAATTGAATGTCTTTTTTTTTCCATCTTTGGCATCCACTGCTTTGCCCAGTTTGAAAGGCATTTACATCTAAAGACAATACACAGTTATAAATGTATGCAACTGTATAACCTTAATACGCATTTTTAATTATATGTAGTTACTTATTTTTTGTCATATGTTACTTCTGTTTCTAGGACTGTGAAGAAGTGGTGTCAATCAGCATATTGACCAAGATCCCTGAGCTGAGGACTCACTGCATCTTGATGCCAGATCTACTGTAATAATTTTGGAAGGTACAATTATATTGGACAATCAGTGGAAATGGAAAATCTTCCCCTAGCCATGTGCCTGGTCTTTGAACTCAGTTATGCTATGTAAGAAGAGTATCCTCCAGTTTTGAAGGATACCTTTGATTTCATTCAATGGCTGAACCTAAAATAAGAACCTGAAAAATCATCTGATGTAAAAATGTTATTGTGGATGAAGTGTTTCATTTCATTTAGGAAAACATGCAGTTTGCTTAAAGTTAAATCAACTTTTGTTGATCTTTGACACACAATGCAAAATATTTGTAATGATATTTGACAGATTTCTTTCCCTCCACTGAAAGTTTGTATGCCCAAAACGTTCATAAAGAGGTAGTAAAACAAATTCATATGAAAGGAGTGTTTTAATCCAAGTCTTCTAAAGAGGCACAGTCACTTTATGATGAAACGATTTAATTTAAGCTTTTATTCACATATAACTCGTATTACTCAGCACATTTGAGCTTCCATATGAACCAATAAGGTTTGCTTGTGCACATCAAGCAAGTGTGTTTAAGCTTCTGTTTGTCCACTGATTCTGTTTATCATATAAAGAGATCATGTCTCTTCATAAAACTTGGATTAAACTTCTTGTTTCATATCAATGTATTTTATTATTTCTTTATGAAAGTTTTGAAGTGTCAAGTTTTTGTGAATATACTTTCAATGAAAAAGAATCTTATCAGGTCGTGTGATTTAAAAGTATACAATTTTTTCTATTCTATTTTTTTTTTTTTTTTTTTTTTGCAGTATGTGCAATTTTTTGTTTTAAGGTTGATTCTTTAAATGTAAGGACTTTACATTTTATTAAACAAATAAATGTCCTATTTTTGTGCCAACAATTTGTTGTCTGTCTTTGTATTAACAACTTAAAGATTTGAGTACAACTTACTTGAGAAATGTAAGGTAATCAGTTTCCACACATTTTGCTAGTAATGTGAACAAAGAAGATTTGTAAAGTCAACTGTTTTGTTTGAGTTCTGTGCACTAAGCTTAACTTAACTCTAAGTTAACTAAACTTGTCAAAGTGAGTTACAAATACTCAAAAATGATGAACTAATTTACTTGAAAAAGTTGAGGTAATCAATTACCACAGGTTTTCTAAGTAAATACAACTTATTACTTTTTACAGTGTACTGTTAACTTACAGCCTCTTTGCAAAGTACTTTGTCTTTGCACTGCACCAAACACTTTATGCCCAAAACTGAGCCACTAATGTATTAATAAAAAAAATAAAAACATATCATGAGATGTTTATAATTGCTTATTGGTTATGCAGTGAACTGAGGCAGAAAAAAATAAAAAATGAAATGCCTGACGTGGGGTCCTTAAAGGGAAATTTTACGTTGGCTGAAACTAAAATATTTAATTAGATGTGAAGTTGAGATAAATTTCTACGAATTTAAGTTGAAAGAATGTACAATTCTAAGTTACAATATGGAAAGCAGAAAGTCACATTAAATAGATTCAAATAGTTATAGTAATCCAACTTACACCCAAGTTCACTTTTTACAGTGCACTTGCTCACCAACAAATCCTCTGCAGTGAATGGGTGCCGTCAGAACGAAAATCCAAACAGCTCATAAAAATATTACAATAATCCACAAGTAATCCACACCACTTCAAAAGTAAGATACAAGCCTCTATCTATATTATTGCTTTCTCCAGTAAAAAAAAAAAAGTTCTTCTCTTCTCTGAATCAGGAGTGAAATATGCACAGATCAAGGGTTATTTTGGTTTATGACTCATATAAACATAACTATGTAACGTTAAAAATCTTGATGAATTTGTTCCTTAAAAATGTGTGGATTACTTGTGGATTATTGTAATGTTTTATCAGCTGTTTGGACTCTCATTCTGACGGCACCCATTCACTGCAGAGGATCCATTGGTGAGCAAAAAAGTTGTCTGAATCAGAAGTGAAATATGCACAGATCAAGGGTTATTTTGGATTATGACTCATATTTTGGCCAAACTTAACTATTTAAAGTTAAAAATCTTGATGAATTTGTTCCTTACAAACGTATATGGATTACTTGTGGATTATTGTGATGTTTTTATCTGCTGTTTGGACACTCATTCTGACGGCACCCATTCACTGCAGAGGATCCATTGGTGAGCAAGAGCTTCAAATATTTTCTAATGAAGAAACAAAGACATCCACATCTTGGATATTCTCAGGGTGAGTACATTTTTGACAAATTTTCATTTTTGGGTAGACTTTTCTTTTAATAAAATACATTTTGAAACATATTCTTTATCATTTTTAATGTATTTTTATTTTTGAAACCACTGAAACCAAACAGCTCATAAAATATCACAACAATCGTAAAAAGTAATCCACACTACTCCAGTCCATCAGTTAACAAAGTTAAAAGATGTGTTTATTAGGACATTTTTATCCTGAACTAAAATACAAGCCCTGTGTCACGTATCTGGTCTACCCTGTCATCATGAACTCTTGCACCACACTTCATGGACTTCATTCCCCACAAGCCACTGCACTAATCACTGCATTCACCTGCTCTCACTTGACTGATTACCGCTCACAGCTGCACCTCATCACACTGACTGCATTTAAGCCACTCACACACTCAGCCACTCTGCGAAGTCTTATTGTTCCTTCTGGTCATTATTTCCGAGCGTTTATTCCCGTGTTTGATTTCCTGTGTTTTTGATTCCTGGACTCCCTCCCGTGTTTGATTCTCGCTGCCAGCCCTGACCTTTCTGCCTGTGTTTTGACCACTCTCTGGATTATCCTCGTTGTTATTGTTTGCTGGTGTTTGACCCTGTCTGTTTGACCACGATTTCTGCCTGCCCCTTTGTGTTTGTTTGTTTGTTTGGAATAAATGCTGCGAATGGATCCGCACGTCTCTGACCCTCCTTGTGACAGCCTGTATCTATATAATATTGCTTTCTCCAGTAAAAAGTCTTCTCTGAATCAGGAGTGAAATATGCATAGATCAAGGGTTATTTTGGATTACGACATATTGACATATTTTGGCCAAACTCGACTATTTAAAGTTGCAAATCTTGATGAATTTGTACCTTACAAATGTGTGGATTACTTTTGGATTATTGTGATGTTTTTATTAGCTGCTTGAACACTTATTCTGACGGCACCCATTCACTGAAGAGGATCCGTTGGTAAACAAGAGCTCCAAATCTTTAATAAAGAACTTTTCTTGTAATAAAATACATTTTGAAACATATTCCTTATAATTTTTCATGCTTTTTTTGTCTTTAAAACCACTGATTTGCTGTTGTTAGTAACAAGACAGTTATTACAAGAGAATGAATTAGCTTAAATCTTAACATATGAAATTATCTTGCCCATTGTTTATCAAAAAACACAATTTATAGTCCTGTTTACACCAAGGATGAACAAAGTTTTAATAATTAATAATATTAATAATTTGGTCATATGGCTTTTGTCTCAGTAAACTCCTAATTCAGAATCAGAATCAGAATGAGCTTTTTGGCCAGGTATGTTTACACATACTAGGAATTTGTTTTAGTGACAGCAGCTCCACAGTGCAATAGAGTGACAGTGACAAGACAAGACATAGATTATAAAAAAGAATAATATACAAGTACACAAGACAAAGTGCAAAGTGCAAAATTGCAAAAACACAATATACAGAGTATGCCATTACTAGGTACAGGTATATTAGGTGCAAATTTGGATGTAAGTAGGTATTAATAAATACTGAATAGATTAATAAAGTGTATAATAGTGCTGCATGTTCCATGTTTACTGACAAGTGTTCATGAGATGGATTGCCTGGGGGAAAAAAAACTGTTCCGGTGTCTGGTCGTCTTGGTGCTCAGTGCTCTGTAGCGCTGACCAGATGGTAACAGTTCAAAGAGCGAGTGTGCTGGATGTGAGGGGTCCAGAGTGATTTTGCCAGCCCTTTTGCGCACTCTGGATAAGTAGAGATCTTGAAGGGTAGGAAGGGTTGTACCAATGATTCGCTCAGCAGTCCGGACTATGCGACGTAGTCTTCTGAGATCAGAATTGGTAGCTGAGCTGAACCAGACAGTAATTGAAGTGCAGAGGACGGATTCAATGATGGCAGAGTAAAACTGTTTCAGCAGTTCCTGTGGCAGGTTGAGCTTCCTCAGCTGGCGGAGAAAATACAGTCTCTGCTGGGCCTTTTTCACAATGGAGTCTATGTGAACATCCCACTTCAGGTCTTGGGAGATGGTATTGCCAAGGAACCTGAATGACTCCACTGTGTTAACAGTGCTGTTCATGATGGTGAGTGGGGGGAGAGCAGGGGGGTTCTCCTGAAGTCAATAATCATCTCCACAGTCTTGAGCGTGTTGAGCTCCAGGTTGTTATGACTGCACCAGACAACCAGCTCTTTAACCTCCTGTAAGCAGACTCATCACCGTCTTGAATGAGGCCGATGAGTGTGGTGTTGTCTGCGAACTTCAGGAGCTTGACAGAGGGGTCTTTAGAGGTACAGTCATTTGTATACAGGGAGAAGAGCAGTGGGGAGAGAACACAACCCTGAGGGGCGCCAGTGCTGACAGTCCGGGTGCTGGATGAGAATTTTCCCAGCCTCACTAGCTGCTGTCTGTCTGTCAGGAAGCTGTTGATCCACTGACAGAGAGCGGTGGGCACGGAGAGATGAGATAATTTGGGAAGGAGGAGGTTTGGGATGATGGTGTTAAAGGCTGAACTGAAGTCTACAAACAGGATCCTCACATAAATCCCTGATTTATCCAGATGCTGCAGGATGAAGTGTAAACCCATGTTCACTGCATCATCTACGGACCTGTTTGCTCGATAAGCAAACTGCAGAGGGTCCAGTAAGGGTCCGGTGATGTCCTTCAGATGAGCCAAAACCATTTGCTGCTTGTAAATAGTAAGGTAGTTATACAGTTAAGGTATTTGGTAAGATTAGGGATGTAGAATATGGTCATGTGAAACTGGTGCTTTATAAGTACTAATAAACAGTCAATATCTTAATAATAGGCATGCTAATGCTAGTGCTAATAAATAGTAACTAGTTAATAGTGAGAATTGTTCCCTATACTAAAGTGTTACCAATAATTTGATACAAATAGTGAAGTCCACATTGGTAACACTTTAGTTTAGGGAGCAATTCTCACAATTAACTAGTTACTTATTAGCATCTTGTGCATATTGAGTTTATTAGTACTTATAAAGCACATATTAATGCTTTATTCTACATGAAGATATTTTAGATCCCTTAACCCTACCATACCATTTTAAAAACTACCACACTGATTATTAATAAGCAGCAAATTAGGAGTTTATTGAGGCAAAAAGTACATCCAAAACCTAGTGAGTCCAAACCTAGTGAGTTTTTTTTTTTTTTTTTTTTTTTTTTTTTTGTATGACCCAGGTCACAGTAAGAATTGGTGGGTAGATTGTTAACTTCAGTGAATGTGTAACATACTTTCTACTAGTCTCCTTTTGCTTGTTCGGGTGGCTGTCTTTGGCAAAGGGTGTGTGAATACAACTACAACTGTTTGCAATAGGTCTCTGCAGCTTGGATGCATTACACAGCAAATAACCACATAAAGCACATAAACAGCTAAAACGGTCCCATCTCTGCATTTCATTTAAAAGGATATTTTTGACACAGGTTATTTACATAATACGTCATTTTTCCACTTGACCTGTCTCCAACTTTTTAACTGTTCCTAAAATGGAACATAGCTAGTGAGACGGGCTGAGGCAGACACGTAGTCAATAACCGAAAAATCTTCTTGAACTTTTGTTTTATGGATTGAATCACTTCTTGTGTTAGTTTAAAATCCCAAATTAGAGAAAACAGAACCATTCGGCTTCATTTAGAGTGTTCTAAATTAGTTTCGTTATTCTTAGTAATTACTGCTGTTACTTTTAAAAACATTGCGGGTGTCACTATATGCTTTTAAAAACATCCTCTAGCCTTTTTTAATAATGCATCTTGTGCAAATTAAGAGGACAACTCTGACTAACTTTAAGTAAAGAGAGTAAAAAAAAAAGCTGTCATTAAGTTCATAGAAGTTGTTTTTTGAGATTAATGCTTCTTTTGATTTGTGATCATTCAAAACATGTTTGTGATTCAAACCATTCATTAGGCCTAAATCAAATTTGATTTGCAAACCATTTTATTTTGCTGGTTTCAAACTATTATGGTTATAAACATATTTTCCAGGGGAATATGCTTTTAAATATAAATGTTTTGCACATTTAGTTATCATTTGTAGGCTTATTATAGATTGCGCCTTACTCACAGAAGTCAGGGCTGCGTAACACAGAAAGCAGGCAGTAAACACAATTTCATTTAAAAAGGAAGTATGAATTCAATTTCTGTCAATGATGGTAGCATTAATTTGTCAAATGATGATTAAATGGTGGAGAAGAGCATATGTTGAGCTGCACTGCACAGTCAAGCACAATATCTTTAAGGAGTACACTTTCGAATTTATAAAAGTATTACAAAATTAAAGAATATTCTTAAGTGTGAACTTAATGTCATATTTTCAGACTTTTGAACTTAAGTATATCGTATATGTAATTTCATAATTACTTCTATTGTGTTTGAAATGTGTAGCAGAGCGTACTGACAAGCATTTATCTAAAATATGTTCTCATGGCATTGTATTGAAACTTATCTGTTATGTATTTATAAATTATAATTAATATTTGTAATTACACATTTGCAATGACAAAAGATTTTAAAGATTTTAAAGTAAAATGTACTAATTTAATATTTAAAATGTGTTACATTTCAGTGTACTTAGTGACTCACCTTTAGGCCATCATTAAAAGGATAGTTCACGCAAAAAAAGAAAATTACCCCATGATTTACTCACCCTCAAGCCATCATATGTGTATGTGACTTTCTTCTGTCAGACAAATACAATCTGAGTTATATTTTAAAAAATGGCCTGGCTCTTCCAAGCTTTTTAATTGGCGGTGAATGGGTGTTGAGATTTTGAAGTCCAATAAAGTGCATCCATCCATCATAAAAAGTACTCCACATGGCTTCAGGGAGTTAATAAAGGCCTTCTGAAGTGAATCGATGCGTTTTTGTAAGAAAAATATCCATATTCAAAACTTTGTAAACCATAATCTCTAGCATAATCTCTAGCGTCTAACTTTGTTTCCTTTGCTCCTGTAAACAAAACTTTGTTCTCACAAGACTAGCATATTCTTACTGGAGCTTGCACTACGCCTACATCCTACGTCATCCGCCGAAATGCCACTCTCTTGTGAATGTGAGTATGATGGTTAGCAGAAAGATTGTGGTTTATAAAGTTTTAAATATGGATATGTTTCTTACACAAATGCATCAATTCACTTCAGAAGGCGTTTATTAACCCCCTTGAGCCGTGTGGAGTACTTTTTATGATTGATGGATGCACTTCTTTGGGCTTCAAAATCTCAACAGCCATTCACTGCCATTATAAAGCTTGGAAGAGCCAGGACATTTTTTAATATAACTCTGATTATATTCATCTGAAAGAAGAAGTCATATCCACCTATAGGATGACTTGAGGGTGAGTGTATGGAGTGAACAATCCATTTAATATATTTTTAAAATTCAAACCGTTGCTTCCAGGCAAAAATACAAATCCTGTATCCGTAATATTACTTTCTCCAGTGAAAAAGTTGTCGAATCAGGAGTGAAATATGATAAAAACACAATTCCACAAGTAATCCACAACTGCACTCCATCAATTAACCACTTGTAAAATGAAAGGCTGTTTGCTTGTAAGAAACAAATCCATTATAAAGACATTTTTAACTTCAAGCTATTGCTATTCCCGTATCCATAATATTGCTTTCTCCAGTGAAAAGTCTCTTCTCAGGAGTAACATATGTTTAGATCAAGCATCGTTTAAAGGTGAAAACAGTCCAAAATAGTTTCAAATATGTTGCTAAATCTGTTAGCTTTTCACTTCACAAGACGCTAACTGATGGACTAAGTCATGTGGATTATTGTGATGCTTTTATCAGCTGTTTAGACTCATTCTGACGGCACCCATTCACTGCTAAGTATCCATTGGTGAGCAAGTGATGTAATGCTACAATTTTCTAAATCTGTTCCAATGAAAAAAACTAATTTATCTACATTATGGATTACCTGAGGGTGCATAGATTTTCAGCAAATTCTCATTCACATAAATGTGCTAAATATAGTTTACTTTTCTTTATTCTATTTATAAATGCCACTCTCCCCTGCATTCTCCCCGGTATTTTTATCAAGATTGTAAAGCGGCACTTAAGGTGCGAATACTTTATAGTAAAGTGTTATGGACCTTCTCCATTCATAAATCAGTATGAAGTGCCTGTGATCTCACAGGATGCACATGTAAACACTTAACACGTCTAACTAGGTGTCTTTCCTCACGCTTGTCTCAAACGGACATTACTCTCGATAGCGTCACAGTCGACCCTGTCAGTGACCCCGCTGTCACCGCCGTGCGAGCCTTCTTAATGCAGGAAGGACTAAAAGAGTCAGATGAGTATGGAAAAATGTGGGTGTGAGGAGGGAGGGGGTTGTGTACAGCGCTGTCGACAGAAACTATGGGCCGAGTAAACATACTCACATCTGGCTTTTGTTCGTCTTTATTCCCAAGGCATGCCGAAACTTCTGTTGCCGTGCCTGCATTCTCTGAGAGATGCTAAAGGAAATATGCATGTGTTCAGAGAATTCTGAAGCATGATGCAGCGAACAAAGCCAGGGGAATTGAAGTATGCGCTGACGGAACATAACAATTGAAAATATGGAGATGGAATTTTGCATCTGTTACCTTCAATACTCACGAAAATTAAACATGGTTTTACTACAAATGAAACCAAAAAACTTCAATAAAGAACTTAATTAATTAAGTAATCAAAAAATATTTTATATAGTTAAACCATAGTACCTACAAATTAACCATAGTTTTGCTACACTACACATATTTTTACCATGGTGTTTGAGAGTAAAGCTGTGGTTATACAAATGGCAATCACTGCGCCAAAATAAATAAATAAATAAATAAATTCATAGATAGTACACGTTTACTATAACAAAACCATGGTTAATTTTCGTAATGGAAAATACTCCTAAAACTGTTTAAACAAGGCATTTCTGAATCATTCTGAATCATTATACATATTATTTTCATGACACACTATGGGACTCTATTAGCTCAGATAGTTCACAGAAGTTTCCAAAAAAGACAATTTCGTCATCCTTAACTCACCGTTATTTTGTTACTATATACAAGCTTATTTAAATTATTTTGCTTGTGCCCTTACAGTCAAAATATATAGATACCAGGGTCTGCCAAGTTCCAAAAACACCTTAAAATGACCATAGAAATTTAGTTTTTATTGTGGAAAAAGTGTGTTGAATTTGACTCATTTAAACATGTACTAGCACTAATCTTGCTCCAAAATGCATCAAATAATACTTAATTTAAATATTTTTACTCTCACCCCTTACGAAAATTAACCGTGGTGTTGTTATAGTAAAAATGTAGTAACCATGGTTTTTTGGCACATTTATTACTATTTACATTGGTGTGGAAAAAGTGTTGGCCCCCTTCCTGATTTTTTATTTTTTTCCATGTTTGTCACACTTTAATGTTTCAGATCATCAAACACATTTAAATATTAATCAAAGATAACACAAGTAAACACAACATGCAGTTTTTAAGTGAAGGTTTTTTTTTTTTTTATGAAGGGAAAACAAAATCCAAACCCACATGGCCCTGTGTGAAAAAGTGTTTGCCCCCCCAAGTGTTCAGTGTTCATGACTCCACCATAAGAAAGAGACTGGACAAAAATGGCCTGCATGGCAGAGTTACAAGACAAAAACCGCTGCTGAGCAGAAAGAACATAAAGGCTTGTCTCAGTTTTGCCAGAAAACATCTTGATGATCCCCAAGACTTTTGGGAAAATACTCTGTGGACTGACGAGACAGACTTTACGAGACAAATGTTTTGGAAGGTGTGTGTCCCATTACATCTAGCGTAAAAGTAACACAGCATTTCAGAAAAAGAACATCATACCAACAGTAAAATGTGGTGGTGGTAGTGTGATGGTCTGGGGCTGTTTTGCTGCTTCTGGAAGACTTGCTGTGGTAAATGGAACCATGAATTCTGCTGTCTACCAAAAAATCCTGAAGGACAATGTCCGGCCATCTGTTCGTGACCTCAAGCTGAAGCGAACGTGGGTTCTGCAGCAGGACAATGATCCAAAACACACCAGCAAATCTACCTCTGAATGGCTGAAGAAAAACAAATGAAGACTTTGAAGTGACCTAGTCAAAGTCCTGACCTGAATCCTATTGAGATGCTGTGGCATGACCTTAAAAAGGCAGTTCATGCTCGAAAACCCTCCAATGTGGCTGAATTACAACAATTCTGCCAAGATGAGTGGGCCAAAATTCCTGCACAGCGCTGTAACAGACTCATTGCAAGTTATCGCAAACGCTTGATTGTAGTTGTTACTGCTATGGGTGGCCCAACCAGTTATTAAATTTAGGGGGCAAACACAGGGCCATGTGGGTTTGGATTTTGTTTTCCCTTCATAATAAAAAACTTTATTCAAAAACTTTATTCAAATGCATACAGTTAAATAATATTTCCACACTTACACAATAAGAACTGTCTATTGATAGAACAGAAAGTGATATTGGCCTGTGTTTTTATTTATTTAAACTTTACTACTGGCAAAATTTTTAGTTGTGGTAGAAATCATACAACAATGGTAGGACAGTTGTAACTGTGTAAGACTTTCTATGAATTTTATTTTATCTATCTTAATATTTCAGTATTTGATACAATATAACAAAACCTTTTTTGGTAACACTTTATTTTATGGTCTCTTAACTAGTTGCTCATTAGCATGCATATTACTGGAATATTAGCCATTTATTAGTACTAATTAAGCACATATTAATGCCTTATTCTACATGACCTTATTCTACATTCCTAATCCTACCCAATATCTAAACTTAACAACTGCCTTACTAACTATTAATAAGCAGCAAATTAGGAATTTATTGACCTTAGATGCATTTAAACCTATTGTAGGGGACTCAAACACAATATTAGGACAATTTAAAATACTGTATGACCTGTTCTTTAACTCTTCATTTAACAAAAAAGGAAACAGGATATAAAAGTTCCCATAGTTGAAGAAACAATGATGACGTTGAAAACAAAGTTCATATCCATGTTATTTGCCAGCTATTCATATGCGTAAAGAACTGTATTTGGGATACAGTATGGTGTTGAGCATGAGTCAGACATTTACACTGGCATTCATTCTCACACACACACACACAGACACACTAATCTCTGAGAAAGTCCCTTAACCGGTGTAATTGACTTGCTGATGTACTTGGGCTACAGCTTCCGGCCGGAAGGATGCTGCTGTGTTCAGCGGAACACACACAGACACAGACACACGCACACATACACACACTTTCCAAAACAAAGCTCTCTTTCATGCTGCAATACCTTACTCCAAAAGTGTTCACAGTTCCTCTTTTGATCTGAATTCACTGGACGCTTTACACATGCACGCTTTTAAAGTTACATGTGTTGCAAAATAATTCAACCTGACTGTGGTACATGAACTCATTTCAAGACTTCCTTTATAACTGTCTGTATGTGTGCATATGTGTATAAATATCTGCCTCTTTCAAGTCTCGTCTGAATTAAAGGTTAGTGTGTGTGGGTGTGTGTTTGTGTCTGGGTTTTAAAGTGGATTAAGTTGAATTAAATGTAATGTCTTTATGTAGAGCATGAGCTATTTTAGACTGCCAGAGGCCTTCTTTACCATATTTATATATATAATATGGATAATATGCTTTAAGCTGCAGCGTCATGCCCATTCAAAGTGTAAGTGCCCTTTTTCACTTTCAGTGAGTGAATTTGGAGTTCAGGTTCGTATTGTTGATACTTATAATGTTTAAAATGTTGCATTTTTGGGGGCAGTGTGAATCAGCCTTAACAGATCTTACATTTCTATGACAATATAAGTCACTGGTGCCCACTGAAATAAAAAAAATAAATGGTTGATGCCCCTGGTTATAGCTATGATCAGGCTATATCAGATGATCAGATGAGCATGGGAACTCTATTAGCATGCAAATTGGAAAACAGGGAGCAATGTTTCTCTCTCAGATTAGCCATCCCCCACTGTATGTGACAGTGTAATACTCCTTATCGGAGCTCTGGGAGAAAGGGAAAATAGAGGGAGAGATAGAGGGAGAGCCAGGCAAATGTGAACCAATGGCTCCAGAGCACTTCCTGTTGGAAAGCTTTAAAATCATAGATTGTTCTCTGCTCCAGAGACCTGGTAGTACTTTAATACTAACACACTCCATACTCGACACACTGTAAATGGATAGTTGATCAAAAATGAAAATTGGCCATTAATTTACTCACCCTCAGAGCATCTAAGATGTAGGTGACTTTAGCTGAAACCGTGGACTTTGGTGATTCATAAAATTCAATAAAAGTCGGTGGCTACCGTCATTTTTAAAAGTCAAAGAAGGATATAAAGGCAACACGAATTTAAAACCCATAGCTCCTGATGACACATTTAGGTCTTATAAAGCGAAACAATCAGACTGTGCAAGACATAATTTATAGCATTATTACCTGTAATCCAGTGCTTCTGGCAAACGGAAGCATGCATGCCGTTTCAGCTTGTTTTCCGATCTCCGGTCTTTCAGGTTTCATTGTGAGTCATGTTTTTCACGGTATTCGTACCCCAAGGATTCTGCATCCATTCAAAGCCACATGTCCTATTCATCATGTTTATGTTTTTGTCTGCTTGACAGGACTATACAAAGTTGTGTATCTTGTATTAGAGCAGTTAAAATTAGGTGCTTTAAGTACAATTCTCTCATACTGACCACTGGATGTTCAACATGGCATCTCATGGCAAAGAACTCTCTGAGCATTTGAGAATTAGAATTGTTGCTCTCCACAAAGATGGCCAAGGCTATTAGAGGTTCAGTAACACCCTGAAACCGAGTTACACTACATTGGTCAGTTCAATACAGAGGTTTTCCAAGATGGGTTCCATTTGGAACAGGCCTTGCAAGAGTCGATCAACAAAGTTGAGTACTCGTTCTGTGCGTCAGGTGAAGAACCTGGCTTTAAAAAACAGATGCATGAGTCCTACCAGCATTTATTTAAAGGTTGCACACTGCAACAAGTCGGTTTGCATAGGCGTCGTCTCAAAAGCAAGCCTCATCTGAAGCTGGCTCACAAGAAAGCCTGCAAATAGTTTGCTGAAGACAACTGTCCAAGAGCATGAATTACTGGAACTATGTCCTGTGGTTTGATAAGACTATAAGATAAACTTGTTTGGCTCAGATGGTGTCCAGCATGTGTGGCGATGCCCTGGTGAGAAGTACCAAGAAAATTGTGTCTTGCCTACAGTCGAGCAAGGTGGTGGTAGCATCATGAGTGCTGCTGGTGCTGAGGAGCTGCAGTTCATTGATGTACTGTACATTATAAAGCAGAACATGATGCCTTCCCTCCAGAAACTAGGCTGAATGGCAGTTTTTCAACATGATAACGATCCCAAACACACCACCAAGATGACACTGCCTTGCTGAGGAAGCTGAAGGTGATGGGGTGGCCAAGTATGTCTGCAGACCTGAACCCTATTAAGCACCTGTGGGGCATCCTTAGGTGTAAGGTGGAGAAGCACCATGTGTCTATCGTCTAGCAGCTCTGTGAGAAGTGGAAGAGGATCCCAACAACAACCTGTGCAGCTCTGATCAATCCCATGCCCAGGATGATTAAGGCAGTGCCAGATAACAATGGTGCTAACACAATATATTGACACTTTGGACAAGTTCACTTAGAGTGTACTCAATTTTTTTTTTTTTTTTTTTTTTTTTTTTTACAATAAAGCTACCTATATTTCAACTAGTTTACTATCAGTGAATATGCTGCATCTGTTGTGCCCACCGTGTTTTCTTACTGACAGGCCTCCAACTCGTAAAGTGGGGGCTCAGAGAAATCTTTGTGGCTGTGATCATGCGTTCAACTCGTAAATACAAAATTTCTGACATGACTTGGATGCACCAATATTCTCCTCTTTATGTGGTGCAGGATTACTGGAGTTGTTCTGACAGTAAATGATCATCAAGTAGTCATAATGAGAGTAGAATTATCAGCAACTAATTGACCATTTAGTTTGCATTTTTTTCCTCTGCCAGCGAAAATAGGTCCAAAAGAGGCTAAATCTTCAAGTTCTGTGTGTGCCGCTAAGCATTGGACAGACTGAAAGACAATGTATAACATTATTTGAGTGGAACTTAAAGGTCAAGCTCCACTTCGGATTTAAGATTTTCTCATGTGAACGAAACACCATTCTGAGTAATTTTCAGAAAACTGCTTTTTGCTACAGGCTAAAAAAATTGACTCCACACCATTCACATACTGTGGTCTGGAACAGATGAGCATGATAGAAACAGTTACATGTGCCAATGCTTTTAAATAGCATCTTTTTAGAAACTCTAAACTGATGTATAAAACAATATTGATAATTTTTAATGATAACTTGCTATTTTTTATGTATTTGTTTTATTAAGGGATGCACACAAGGCAATATTTAATCTGTCCTGGATATGCTAAGATCTTTGCCTCTCTATCACACACATACATAAGCAGTCTGGGTCTTCTTTACCACATTATGAAGTGGCAGCAGAATCCAACCAAGCCACTGAATCCCACTTCTCACCGGCCCACAGGTTCCTTGTAGCCATTTAAAGGAGGCTAATTGAAAACACTCTTCTATGTGAACAGATGACACACACACACACACAAACACACACACACACACACACACACACACACACACACACACACACACTTACACACAGCAAGCTCCTCAGAGCCATTTAAAAGGAGTGTAATTGAAAACACTGGTCTGTGTGAACGGATGTGGGCATGGATCCAGGACGTATTCCTGAAATTCTTTCACTGGAGACAGAACCAGATGAGCCTAGAACTGAAACCAGATGGCCATGGAAGAAGAGGGACATTTTAGTGTTAGGAACAGGCCAGGTAAAGGTTGTTCGTACACTTGTTTTGCTTTGCTTTCAGAGAGTCACAGATGTGTTGGAATCTTGTCCATATGAACATTTCAGAGATATATACCCTAAAGATATTCTGCCAAGATATTACACTGAGTGCATCTAGTTTCCTCGGTTGTGATGGATAAAAGCCAGTTTAATAAAAAATGAAAAACAAATGACATCTCATCATATCCCCACAGAATTTACATTCCTATAATAAATAAATACCATAGTGTTATGATAACTTTAATAGCACACTTCCTTTCCATTTCATGAGACTAACTAATTATTGATCTTCTTGAGATATAAATGCTGCAAAGTCATTCATATACTGGCAAATGGCTATATTTCAAATCATTAATTGTAAAATGTTCCATCTTATACCAACAGCCCATTGATAATGATGGAACTTGCAATCATAGTTGCTTTTTGGAAACACATCTCAGATCAGTTGCTTAACTCACATCTGACCAACTAGTGGAGCGTTAAATTTCAGTGACACTAGGTAGAAAGGATAAACATACTTCTACATACCAAGCTCAGACAACTGTGTTGTAAGACCCAATTTGGATGGGATTAATTTTCCTGAGGTGGGCAGGGAAATGTTAAGCAAAGTCATTTGTAGACCAATTTTGGTTCTTCTCATAAAATTAAGAACAAGATCCAAATGACGGACTATAGCAGCAGGTAGGAATCTAAAAAAATGATATTTTGGCTTTTATTTTTATTTTTACATTGATTAATGATTTGCTAGTGACTTAAATTAAAGTATGTAAAGCTTTATTGTTAAATTAGTTCAGTGAATGATTCGATGACTTACTATCAGTTGAGTGTATGATTTGGTGACCTACGCATTTTGGACTAGTGAATGATTCTGTGACTTGCTAATATTGCTCAAGTGGATGATTTTGTGACTGAGTAATAGAGGTTGGTGAATAAATCTGTGACTTACTAATACTTGTTGTGTGAATGATTCTGCGTGAAATCGGTTGAGTGAATGATTTAGTGACTTACAAATATAAGTTAAGTAAATGATTCAATGACTCACTAATATCAGTTAAGTGAATGATTCAGTGACTTAACTAATACTGTGACTCACTAATATCAGCTGAATTGATCGTTTGGTGACTTACTAACAGCATTTAAGTGAATGATATAATAACTTACTAATATCAGTTGAGTGAATGATTTGATAACTTACTAATATCAATTGAGTGAATGATTCAGTGACTTACTAATATCAGTTGAGTGAATGATTCAATGACTCACTAATATCAGTTGAGTGAATGATTCGATGATTAATTAATATCAGTTAAGTGAATGATTCAATGACTAACATCAGTTAAGTGAACGATTCATTGACTCACTAATATCAGTTGAGTTAATGATTCGATGATTAACTAATATCAGTTAAGTGAATGATTCAAAGATTAACATCAGTCAAGTGAACGATTCATTGACTTATATCAGTTGAATGAATGATTCGATGACTTACTAATATCGGTTGAGTGAATGATTTAGTGACTTACAAATATAAGTTAAGTAAATGATTCAATGACTCACTAATATCAGTTAAGTGAATGATTCAGTGACTTAACTAATACTGTGACTCACTAATATCAGCTGAATTGATCGTTTGGTGACTTACTAACAGCATTTAAGTGAATGATATAATAACTTACTAATATCAGTTGAGTGAATGATTTGATAACTTACTAATATCAATTGAGTGAATGATTCAGTGACTTACTAATATCAGTTGAGTGAATGATTCAATGACTCACTAATATCAGTTGAGTGAATGATTCGATGATTAATTAATATCAGTTAAGTGAATGATTCAATGACTAACATCAGTTAAGTGAACGATTCATTGACTCACTAATATCAGTTGAGTTAATGATTCGATGATTAACTAATATCAGTTAAGTGAATGATTCAAAGATTAACATCAGTCAAGTGAACGATTCATTGACTTATATCAGTTGAATGAATGATTCGATGACTTACTAATATCGGTTGAGTGAATAATTCGATGACTCACTAATATCAGTTGAGTGAATGATTCAGTTATTTACTAATGTTGGTTGAGTAAATGATTTGGTTATTTACTAATATCAGTTGAGTGAATGATTCAATGACTCACTAATATCAGTTAAGTGAATGATTCATCGACTTACTAATATTGGTTGAGTGAATGAATTGATGACTCACTAATATCAGTTGAGTGAATAATTCAGTTATTTACTAATGTTGGTTGAGTGAATGATTCAGTGACTTACTAATATCAGTTGAGTGAATAATTTGATGAAACACTAATATCGGTTGAGTGAATGATTCACTTATTTACTAATGTTGGTTGAGTGAATGATTCTGTGACTTGCTAATATCAGTTGAGTGAATAATTCAATCACTCACTAATATCAGTTGAGTGAATGATTCAGTGACTTTCTAATATCATCTAGTGAATGATTCTGTGACTTACTGATATTGGTTGCATGAATGATTCTGTGACTCACTAATATCAGTTGAGTAAATTATTTGGTGACTTACTAATATCATCTAGTGAATGATTCTTTGACTCACTAATATCAGTTGAGTAAATAATTCAGTGACTTACTGATTGGTTGCATGAATGATTTTGTGACTCACTAATATTAGTTGAGTGAATGATTTGGTGACTTAATATCAGTTTAGTGAATAATTTGGTGACTTACTAATAGCGGTTGAGTAAATTATTTACTGATTTGTTAATATCAGTTGAGGAAATGATTCACTGACTCTTGTGGGAATTAATTAGTGTTTTCAACTAAGAAGATAAATGATATTTCAGTGACTCATAAAGCCTTGTCACCACCTACTTCTGTCACAAAGTAAAATCATAAAATGGCAATCATTAATGCACAAATTGATCAGTATGGAATGTGAAAACACAGAAGTCTGAGTGTTACTGTTGGATGCTGCTCAACCAATCAGATTTTAGGACTGTAACTCAGTGTTGTATGTTATATTGTATTATATTATTATAGTACAATTTCAATACAAAGTGTAATAATAATGTTATTAATTAAAGTTAATAGCCTACAGTCACCTGACATCCTGGTAATTCAGGAAATTAACAGCACGTAAAATGAAAGATGTAAAGTGTGGCTCTGTAATAGAAACGCAAGGGCCTCAAACAAAATTCGTCAAGGGGATTTTATTCCTTCTAAGTACTCAGGTCTAAACAACGTTGACATTTCCGCCAGGAGGGCAAGACGTGCTCCTATGTGACTCTTGGTTTACCACAATGTGGGGAAGATGTTCATCTGGGGCTCAGATGTGAACACACATGTCCAAATGACAACCTTGACTAGGCCAATTCTCTCTCACCCCTCTAGTTTAGGGGGATTTCTGTGACTTTATACTTCACATATTCTGTAAAATTTCCTTATTTAGTTACAAAGGTCCATCCATAACACCAGAAGAATGGGTTCTTGCACATATTGAAAATAAGATAGTATGGGAGATGTTTTAGTGCTGTTCTGGTAGCCCCAACATTGACTCATTGAAAAAAGTGCAAAAACTTCAATCATCCAAAAACATAGCTATACACCTAAAATGAACACAAATGTTAGTAAAACACCAACTTCTCTTTCCTATAATAAATTATGTTTAGAGGTGGATAATTGATTAACAAAGACAATTTCCACAACCTGAAAACAATAGTACCATAGTGCATTATTTATAAACAAATATTTTTCTTTTAAGTTTGAATCACATAATCAACTCCCTAAGTAAAGCTTTTCTGACTTTGTAAACTTGCTCACTAGCTCACCCGGTACAGCATGGCACGTCATGCGAAATACGATAACAGTTTAAAGACTTGTAGAAACAACTTAAAATACCATGGTTGCTTCAGAAAATTTGTTTTTATGTCTGGTTTCTATTTGTTTATGCTCTCTGCTAAGTTTAGTGTAAGTTAACTGCTGCTATACGTACAACAACCAACTTTACAAAATATTGACACAATTATGTTCATCTGTTATGGGGAAAATAAAATGCATTTTAGCACCACCCACTGGACATTTGAATATAAATTCATTACAGTAATATTATTTTGAAGAAATAACTAATGAGGGTTACAACAGTAATCTGAAGTTAAGTAAGATTTCATTTGGAATTAAAGTATGATTACGAAAGATTTTGTTTGTAATTAGAGATCTTCAAAACACTGTTACATAATTTATTTCCTACATAATCTATTAATTACAATGGATAAAAATACATTACATACATAATACTCATAACATTTATTAAGAATCATATTCTATGCACTCAGTGATTTGCTTGTTAGTCAAAAAGCAATACTAGACACATAAAGGCAATTTAAATGGCTCTTTGAATGACAAACGCAAGTGCTTTGACCGTTTCGTCCCCTCTCCCCGCTGAACGCTGTGAATCCAGTGCAGTAGGTGGACGTGATATAGTGCAGAGCTCTGAAACTCTTTCACCCTGGATCCTGTTTAATAAAACCAAGTTATTGCCTCTAGAGCACTATTAAAACTCTTTATAAAAGGATCATGGCATGCACAGAACCGCTGCGCTCTCATGGCTAATACCAGCGATATCCTTATGAGTACTGCAGGGGGTCCATGAAGAAGATTTACTATATAAAGCTTTGAATTTTCTTACGTGTTCATTCAATTTGTAACACTCGGATGATCTGTGAAGCATAATGCAATGTGTATGTTAATATAACTTTATGTATCTATAATTTAATTATACAGTGTCTGTAGAAAATCATCAAATCCTGTGAAAACCTTCACCTTTTGTCACATTACACCTTGGAAAATAAAATAAATTAAGTCTAACTTTTTGAGCTCCATGTACACATAACAACCCTCATCATTAAAGTTAAAATATCATTAAGAAAAATACTAGATGATTATTAAATATTAAAGTGAAATGCCTGGTTTGGTAAAGTGATCAGCCCCATAGAGTATACCATTAAAAAACGTGCTCAAGTGCAAGCAATCAACTTCCAGATTAAACACCAGGCTAATTGCCCCACCTGACATCAATAGTAGTGTTAATAGTAGCTGTTTCTTGAAGATTCCACTGTTAGTAGTGCATGGTACAGCAAAGAATTCACCATGGTTGGGAAAGTGCTCTCGAAAGACCCCCAGAATAAAGTTGTATAAAAGCACAAGTTAGGAGAAGGCTTCAAAAACATTTAAAAGGCTTTAGCTATCCCTCAGAGTACTGTTTAGGGCATCATTAAGAAGTGGAAAGCATATGGCACCACCAGCACATTGCCTAGATCAGGCCATCCGTCCAAAGTGGAAGACAGAGCCAGGAGGACATTGCAAAGAGAAGCTACCAGGAGACAAAAGGCAACCTTGAAGGACTTACAAGGCTTCAGAGCCCTGACTTAATTTGAAATTGAAAATCTGTGGATGGATTTGAAGAAAGCAGTCCATTGCTGCTCACCACAGAATTTGACTGAACTTGAGCAATTCTGCAAGGAAGAATGGGCAAATATTCCCCAATCAAGGTGTGCAAAGCTCGTAGAGACAAATCCAAAAAGACTGATGGCTGTAATTAAAGAAAAAGGTGGCTCTACTAAGTATTACATCAAGGGGCTGATGACTTTTCCAACCCTGTTGCTTTTTGTTTGTTTTTTTATTAATTTGCAGAACTTTTTCATTCATTGATTTGATGTTGTAAGACCAAAAATGTAAATAAAGCTTATTAGTCTATTCAGACTTTCTCTTAGTCTTTAAAATAGGAAATCTTCAGCTCTGGAGTAACCAAAAGGGCAAAGCAAAGGCTAAAAGTCCTTTAAGGTAAAAACTATTTCGAAAAACGTCTTTTCCCAAAAAACTTAAGAACAACAAAACTCTTTCCTGCACAGCAAACTATCTGAGTTGAATTAAGTAAAGTTTTCTTTGTGAACACCTGTTTGTCAGTAAGTACTGCGCAACTGACCTGATCCATGAGTCACTGCATGCAAGAAAAGCTTGATCTTGAACTCATTTGATCTAGCATTTAATCATTTCATATTAACAGCTCATAGTTTAAACCAGTAGTATCATAATTATTGAATAAGTAAGGTACACTACAATTCAAAAGTGTGGGGTCTATAAGATTTTTTTTTTTTTTTTTTTTTTTTTTAAGTCTACTCACCAAGCCTGCATTAAATTGATCAAAAATAACAGTAATATGGACTTCCGGTTGAGCATGTGAGTGGGAAGACGCACTTGAAGTGAGCTCCCGAGCATTTTGTCTTTCAGTTATCTTTCAGGCTGCCTGAAACTTTAAACACACTTGGTGGTTTCTTTTTTTAAATTTACGTATTTGACGGTTGTAGTTTGGAAGGTTTTATGGCGTCTGAAAGGCAGAGGAAACTTAAATCATCAGCGGCCGTGACAGAGAGTCATGGCGACAAGCTGCCGCTGGACCTAGAAAATCTCCGTGCCACTCTGATCTCCGAGCTATCATCTGCCATCGCAGAACAGGTGAAAGAAGCAATTGACTCTGCTCTTGCCCCGGTTGTTGCGTCTTTTGAGAGTTTTAAATCGAACAGTGAATCACAAGGACGACATATTGACGAGCTCGATCAGCACTTGAATGATTACAGCGACCGCATTGTAGCACTGGAGCAGATGGTGCTAAAGTTGAATTCAGCCAACAAACTACTCACCGAGAAAGTGGAGGACTTGGAGTCGCGCTCTCGGCGTTGCAATCTCCGGGTTATTGGCCTCTCCAAGGGAGTAGAAGGGAGCGATCCGGTTACGTTTATGTCGCAATTTTTCCAGGACGTGGTCGGGTCAGAAATCTTTCCAACTCCCCCGCTGCTGGACAGAGCGCACCGAATTGGCCCCGCGTCTTCGGCTGACCGGGAGAATCAAAGGCCCAGAGTGATGATCGCGCGGTTTCACTACTTTACCGATAAAGAAAAGG
The DNA here is from genome assembly GCF_049309525.1 of Garra rufa. Lineage (NCBI taxonomy): Eukaryota > Metazoa > Chordata > Actinopteri > Cypriniformes > Cyprinidae > Garra > Garra rufa. The sequence continues at coordinate 4,111,852 of NC_133375.1, read as the reverse complement.
CTGTTCGGCGAGGGAATTGGAACCAGCTCTTCTATCAGAGCCGCAAGGTCTTAATTTTTCCTGATTACAACTCTAGCGTGGCTAAGAGTAGGGCAGCATTTTCAGCTGTGAGAAATGGCTTGCGTGAGAAGAACGTGAGATTTTCTCTTCGATTCCCGGCTCGCCTACTGATCAACCTCGGCGATGAGAAGTTTCAATTCGACTGTCCCAAAGAAGCTCAGCGATGGTTTAACAAACGGTATTCAACCTCTTAGTCATCACGCAGAGATAAATATGTAAAGAACATAATTGTATTAACAGTTGTACTCTGTTAATTGATAACTGTTAACCAAGTGATTCAGACAATTTTTTTTCAGGTTGCCTGAAATGAATGTTGCCCCATATGTTCGGGAGTGACTTAATGTGACTTAAATGCGAATAGATAAGGTTTTTGAGCATTGGAGGTTCCTGAGTTTTGGTGTTCTGCCTCCATTGTTTGGGAATGGAGAGAAGAAAGTGAGTAATGTTCAGGGTAGAGTGGGAGGGTGGGATGGTAGGTGGTTTTTCCCCAATTTTATTGTTATTTGTCTTTGTTTTTTTTTTTGTTTTTTTTGTTATATGTTTCTCTGCTTGTGGCCTTCTCTCTACTTATATATTAACGTAATCTGATGAACAATATCAGAAGGTCGGTTCGATTTTTGAGTTGGAATGTGAAAGGACTAAATGGTCCCATTAAAAGATCCAAAGTTTTGACTCATTTGAAACTACAAAAACCTGACATTGTATTCCTCCAGGAAACGCATCTGCGCTGCAAGGATCAATGCAGACTCCAAACTCGTTGGACATCACACATTTTTCATTCCAACTTTGATTCCAGGTCTAGAGGAGTTGCCATTTTGATCAACAAGACTGTCCACTTTTCTATTGACAATGTTATTTCCGATGTAAATGGTAGATACGTAATTGTGAAAGGGAAAATTTCACAAACACCAGTAGTTTTGGTAAATGTATATGCCCCGAACTTTGATAATACTCTCTTTGCTCAAAATTTGTTGTCAAAGATTCCAGCTCTGAACACACATCTTTTGATATTCGGGGGAGACCTAAACTGTGTTATTGACCCGGATTTAGATAAATCAAGTACTGTTAAGAAATCACCCTCTGGTATGTCAAAGATTTTTTCTGAGTTTATGGTTCAGAATGGTTACACTGACCCATGGAGACACTTTAATCCTACAGCGAGAAAATATTCATTCTACTCGAATGTCCATCAGACTTTCTCTCATATAGATTTTTTTTTTTTGTTAATAATTCTCTAATTACTCAGGTTGTAAACTCTGAATATCTACCGATTGTTATCTCAGACCATGCCCCTCTTAGTCTTGATATTCTGTTATTGTCATTTCGCACTTCTCAATCACCCTGGCGGTTCAATTCTTTACTTCTATCTGATTCAGCATTTTGTGAATACATTTCTAATTCAATAGATGATTTTCTCCTCACTAACCAGACCGATTCAATCTCCTATTCCTTACTGTGGGAAACTTTAAAGGCCGTCTTAAGAGGAAAGATAATTTCTTATTCTGCCCATGCTAATAAAGAACGGAGGAATAAGTTAAAAAAGTTATCTGACAATATTCAAGCTTTAGATGACCAGTATGCTCATAGCCCGACTCCTGAGCTACATAAACAGAGGCTTAATTTGCAGGCAGAATTTAATCTGTTATCTACAGGTGAGGCAGAGAGACTTTTGTTACACACGCGTGCCAATTACTATGAATATGGGGATAAGATCAGTCGCCTTTTAGCCCATCAGCTTCGCAACAGAGCCGCTTCGCGCTTTATTACACAAATTGCGCAGCCTGATGGCGCATTAACCTCAGATCCTGTGGAGATTAATTTGATGTTTAAAAACTCTTCTCTACTCTTCTCTATATAAAACTGAAGCTTCTGACAATTTAGAAGAATTGAACCAATTTCTCGGGCGTATCAACGTCCCTAAGATTGATTCTCTTTTAGTGTCTGAACTCGACGGACCCATTACCTTAGAGGAGATTACTAAATCAATTAATTCATTGCAATCTAAGAAATCCCCTGGCCCAGACGGGTTGCCATCTGAATTTTATAAGAAATTTCATGTCAAATTGGCCCCGCTGCTTTTGTCTGTATTTAAGGAATCTTTAGATCTAGGTAAGTTACCCCAAACATTGAGACAAGCATCTATAACTTTATTACCTAAAGATGGAAAGGACCCAACATTATGTAACTCATACAGACCTATTAGCCTCCTCAATGTTGATGTTAAGATTTTAGCCAAAATTTTGGCCTCTCGATTAGAGGCAGTACTTCCTAGTATCATATCAGAGGAACAAACTGGATTCATTAAAGGACGGTATTCATTTTCTAACATCCGTACTCTTGTTAATATTGTATACTCAAGACAAAACAGTGGCTCCTCTGAGGTAATAATTTCATTAGATGCCGAAAAGGCGTTTGATAGGATAGAGTGGGCTTATCTTTTTAGGGTACTGGAGGAGTTCGGTTTTGGGGATGGATGCTGACCCGCTAGCTTCAGTTTATACTAATAGTGTTAATTCTGAGTATTTCACCTTATCACAGGGTACACGCCAGGGATGCCCCCTATCGCCATTACTTTTTGCCATAGCTATTGAGCCCCTTTCAATAATGTTTAGAACACTTCCTGTATTTCAAGGTATCATCCGCAAAGGAATCGAACATAAATTAGCCTTATACGCTGACGATTTATTACTCTATGTTACCAATCCAATTGAATCTATTCCTGAGATAATTCGTTTACTAGATGATTTTGGCAAGTTTTCTGGGTATAAATTGAATTTACAGAAGAGTGAATGTTTACCCATAAATCAATCTGTCCAAAAAATAAAACAGAATGACATACCTTTCCACTTGGAGAGATCTAAATTCAAATATCTTGGTGTTAATGTTACCCTTTCTTATTCTGCCTTAAAGTCAGCAAATTTTACACCTTTAGTTTCATACATGAAGTCAGCTTTTTCAAGATGGGCAGCTCTCCCATTATCGCCACTAGGCAGGATAAACGCTGTTAAAATGAATATTTCTTTATCTCTTTCAAGCTATTCCTTTGTTTCTGCCAAAATCTTTCTTCAAGAATACAGACCAATTAATCTCCTCCTTTATATGGGCAGGTAAAACTCCCAGAGTTTCCAAAATATCTCTCCAAAAAAGTCGACTAAGTGGAGGGCTCTCCTTGCCTAATTTTATGTATTATTACTGGGCGGCAAATATTCAGAAATTGGTTTTCTGGATACAAGCCTCCTCTTTACCATGGTGTAACTTAGAAGCTAAGTCTTGTATTTCAACATCTCTCCCTGCTATGGTGTTTTCTTCTCTACCAATGTCACCTTTACGTTACACAGATAATCCAATAGTGTGTGCTTCTCTCAAAATATTCTTTCAATTTCGGCGACATTTTAAATTTACCTCGCCATCAACTATGGCTCCTATAAATAATAAACATCTCTTTCTTCCCCCTTTTTCAGATTCTGTATTCTTTTCCTGGGAAAAGAAAGGTCTGAAATGCTTTGAAGATCTTTTTATTAAGAACATGTTTGCAAATTTTTCTGAATTATCCTCATTATTTAATCTGCTTCCTTCTCACCTATTTCGTTACTTTCAAATTAGACATTGTGCCTCCTCACTGTTCTCTGGGTTTTCCTCCCTGCCTACAAGGTCTCCATGGGAAGAGGCACTTAAACTGAATCTTCATATGGGTGGGATTATTTCTAAGATATATGCAATTATCTTGTCAAATAATAATTCCCATAACACTAAAACTACCAGGGCTTGGGAAGAGGAACTTGACTTAGAGTTTGAGGATGACTACTGGAGTAGAGTATTAGACAATGTACGCACCTCCACTTTGTGCGCTAGACTTAGCTTTAAACAATTTAAAACGATTCACAGAGCTCATCTCTCAAAGGCCAAACTTTCTAAAATATATCCCAGTGTTTCAGATGTGTGTGATAAATGTAAACTTTCACTATGTAACCTTAGCCATGTGTTTGTATTCTGTCCCAGGTTACAAAACTATTGGATTACTTTATTTAAAATAATTTCTGATGTCCTAGGGGTCAAGTTAGTTGTTTGCCCTTTAATTGCAATCTTCAGTGTTTCCTCTCAATGTCAGCCTTTAAGCTGGAGACAGGCTGAGATTGTGGCTTTTGCATCTCTACTTGCTAGGTGCAGAATACTGCTGTCTTGGACATCCCCACAACCACCCTCTATTTCATTGTGGCTCAAAGATTTTGCCTTCTTTTTAAAACTTGAGAAAATTAAATACAATATCAGAGGTAGGGGAGAATTGTTTTTTGAAAAATGGCAACAATTTATTGCATTCTTTAATAATTTAAAAATCTTAGACGTGGATTGAGTGAAGGTACATGTGTGTATATATATATGTTTATTATTATTTGCATTTGCTTTTTTTTTTTTTGCATTTATTTATTTAAATGATTATTTATAATTTCAGTCATGTAATGTATACATATATAATTTTTTTTTTTTTTTTTTTTTTTTTTTTCATCAGATGCCAATTGTTTAAATTGGGGATTGCTTTGTTGGGGATGGGTAGGATTGTATATGGTGTGTGGGTTGGTATAAAATGTAAAATGCAGTTTGCAACAATAAAAATTCTATGACAAAAAAATAACAGTAATATTGTGAATTTTTTTTTTCTGTCAGTATATTTTAAAATGTAATTTATTCCTGTTATGTAAAGCTAATTTTTCAGCACCATTACTCCAGTCTTCAGTCTTACATGCTCCTTCAGAAATCATTCTAATATGCTTATTTTTAGTTGTGTAGGAACACAAGGAACACTAATAGGAACACTAAAAATGTATTTACTGTCACTTAACATAGCTTTGCAAATGAAAAGTAGTAATTCAAATAAAATCTTACTGACCCCAAAGGTAATGTTTTTAAGCACACAGTGACCAAAAGGCCACCCAAAACACTCCTGGGTTAATGAAAGGAGGAAAATGTACAATATGTACTGCAACGTAGCTTTCTATCACTGGGACGTAATAAATTTGTTATGAGGAACAGAGTGTGCAAAGTAAACCCAAGTTTTAATAACGATGGAAATTAATTTGTGAAATATGCCTGCACTGGCATTGCAGCTCCATGATGTACTCTGTGATATACTCAAAACTGAATAATAATGAGTCCTTAAAAAATACTTGAGGTAATGAAATGGCAAAAATTATTTTGGAAAAAAAAAAGGCTGTAATTGCCCCTCCATCTACAGTGCATTACTATTGTGGCCTGAGGGCCTGAATTTCAATAAATAAATAAATAAGTAAAGAAAGAAAGAACTACCTGACCTCGAAGTTCTCAAAAGTAGAGTACCAATAAAGTATATTTCTTTATTTATCCAAAGGAAAATTACTAGCAATTATTCTTAAGAAACAAGAATATGTATAGTAAACAATGCCAAAATCAAATTAATTAAATCTTTAACCCTGTGGTACCCTTCATACATTAAGCTGAAGGTTCCTTCAGATGATCTGTCCAGACCGTCTCTTTAAAGAACAAAGAACATCTGCGCGTTCTCAGTCTCAACCTGACGACCTGTCAGACTCCATGCTGTATGTTGTACCGCTTCTGTCAGTGACGGGGATTTGCGTCATGGCTGTGCGTCAAGCTCACCTCCCACGATGTTTGATGTAGAACCCAGAAATCAGTAAAGGTCGCATCAGTTTCTCAAACTACTTTGCTCACACTGAAATGCAAAAAACTTTGCTGTCAGGTCATACTGTGTACCATAGAGCTGTAGAAGTAGCAGAACTCAAAGAGATAAAACTGTGGCTGCTCTGTGTTGGGCTTCTGTGAAATGCCTGTGGTTTAGAAACAATGAGTTGGCGATATCCTTATTCTCTTATTCATTAACATGATTAGTCATAAAGCGATTACCCGGAATATTGGCAAACTCATCAGGCCTAGTGGACCAGATTAGATTTGGCACTTGTATGAGTGGTTTCCTCTGTGATTGAGATAATGCTGGGTTAATACATTTAGGATGTGATTCAGGCTTAACGCTGGTCCACTGCCTCAAACGTGCTACAGGAGAGTCAGAGATCTTCTAATACCTTCTGAACATGCAGGTGCATTCAATGAGTCATGTATGCAAGATCAAATTGAATTTAACATCCTCCATCAGCCGTATTTGGATGGGATGTTTTTTTCAAAACAATATATGAGGTACAGTTATTATCACCCAATGTCTATGATTTGTACAGGACTAATTCACATTAGATATTTTGATCTAAAATTCTTACAGAGATTGTGTGAGAAAAATATTATGGAAGCTTATTTGTGGAAGCTTGTTTCCACCACAGATTTAAAAAAAAAAAAAAAAAAAGGTAATTGCAATAGCATAAAGCCACTTTTTAAAGCCTGGCTGGACAGGTAACTTTCAGCAAATCCTGAATTCGAAGAATCATGAAGTCTTCTCGTGGTGTTGATTGACATTAAAGGAGTAGTTCACTTTCAGAACAAAAATTTACAGATAATGTACTCAACCCCTTGTCATCCAAGATGTTCATGTCTTTCTTTCTTCAGTCCATAAAGAAATGGTGTTTTTTGAGGAAAACATTTCAGGATTTCTCTCCATAGATTAAGGACTTCTATGGTGCCCCGAGTTTGAACTACCAAAATGCAGTTTAAATGCAGCTTCAAAGGACTCTTAATGACCCCAGCCGAGGAAGAAGGGTCTTATCTAGCAAAACGCTCAGTTATTAAAAAAAAAAAAAAAAAAAACATTTACAGCTTACATATTTTTTAACCTCAAACGCTCGTCTTGCTGAACTAGACAAGATGAGCATTTGAGGTTAAAAAGTATATAAATTGTAATTTCTCTTAGAAAATAACCCATTGTTTTGCTAGATAAGACCCTTCTTTCCTCGAATGTAATCGTTTAGAGACCTTTGAAGCTGCATTTTGGAAGTTCAAACTCAGGGGCACCATAGAAGTCCACTATATGGAGAGAAATCCTGAAATGTTTTACTCAAAAAAACATAATTTCCGTATGACTGAAGAAAGAAAGACATGAACATCTTGGATGACAAGGGGGTGAGTCTTTATCTATACATTTTGTTCTGAAAGTGAACTACTCCTTTAAGTGTAGAAAACTTAAGGATCACAGTAGAGTTTTCTACATTAAGTAACTTACGTTCCATGGCTAACCTTTTCCTGGGCAAGTAATGTTCTGGGTAGTTTTAGCCTCAGATGTCAATTTCGAGGTCTTTATTTGATTAGTTCAATTCTACAGTATTTCTGGCCGACGTGTGTGTCACGTTCTTTAACATTCCACCTGGAAACGCCAAACCCTGTTGTATTTACGACTATGACAATGAGCACTTAGATTTGTAATTGGTAATTGTGATATCACTTGGCTTGCCAGATAACTTTCAAGCATAGTTTGTGCAAACCCAAATTTGAAACATCATGAAGTCTTCTAGCGGTGTGGATTGACATAACGTAAATTAAGTGTAGAAAATTAAAGGAACCTTTGGCTGAATTTGGGTATTGCTTCCAGAATGGTGAGCCCATTAAAACTCATTCAGTCATCAATCTCCTTTTTTAAGTATATTTCACTATGCAAGAGTAGACATTTCTCATTGAAGGCAAGTGATGGTAATTGCTAGTTAATAGTCAACAACACAACAATTCCACATAGGCCATATCTGAATGGAGAGATGGGTTCTCACATACAAACACAATGGGTGCTTCTCATTTCTTATTTTTGCATCCTCGTTTCCTTTCCTTGCTTCCTTTCCTCGCCCCCTTTGGATACAAGGGAAGGATTTAAGAAAAGGAAATGTGGATAGAAGAATCAAAGGATGAACACTGCAATATTCTTGACCACTCAAGCATCACTTCAAAGCATCATCAGCTGCGCTAAATGGATCTGCCCATATGTTGTTAAAGTTTGTTATTTAAGGCATCCATAATACATATTAACAAAGCCCTGTTAAAATATATGACATTATTTACACTGCAAATGTAATATATATATGTAAATTATTACGACAGATGTGAAGGGGGAGAAGAATTTATAAGTGCATCACACTTAGTCGAGAAAACCCTTCCACATTGGATACACCTTGTGCATCCTCGCTCAAGACTCCTTGGGAAGTCTCCTCAATCCCCGCCTCTACGCAGTGCAATTAGAGAATTGAGATGTCCTATGGCTGAGCTCGATCGGTTTCCAGGTCATAAGATGGAGGACAGAGGAGCGAGGAAATGAGGAGGGATGTTGAGAAGCACCCAATGGGACTGAAGCTTAATTAGTAAGAGGCCTTAGGTGTTCTTATCAAGACTCAGTCAGCCAATCAGATCACAGTAGAATTTTCTACATTAAGCGCTTATGAAAATCAACTAAACAAAAGTATGTGAAATATGTAAAGTCTTTTTAAAAATACATCCAAGAGTTTTACACACCAGTCTGTTATTTTGGGGACATGTCCATGCCCCTAAACATGATGTGGCACTAAGTGAAACATGATTGGTTGCTTTACCTGTCAATCATATGGTTTCTTGGGCATTCTTTAGCCATTCAAAGCGGCCTAGGTTCCCAGTCATCTGCCGTCAGTCTGAAGGTCTGGCTACACCAGGGGTGCCCAACCCTGTTCCTGGAGATGTACCATCCTACAAAGTTCAGCTCCAACCCTGAACAAACACACCTGAATAAACAGCTAATTAATCTCTTAGGTAGCACTTGATAATTACAGACAGTTGTGTTGTAGCAGAGCTGGAACTAAAGTCTGCAGGTAGGTAGATCTCCAGAAACAGAGTTAGGCACACCTCGGCTACACAGTATGTTCTGGGTAAGAAATGGGTGTCTGATCCTTCTTCTGGAGAGTTGCTATCCTGCAGAGTTTAGCTCCCACTTGCTTACCTGGACATTTATAGTAAGTCTGAAGACCTTGATTAGTTGGTTCAGGTGTGTTTTACTATGGTTGGAGCTAAAATCTGCAGGATAGCAGCCCTCCAGGAACAGGTTTGGACACCCTCGACGTAAGGAACCTCAAACCAAAATTGGACCAGTCAGCTCTGAGCAAAGTTACATATCTCTGACACAATAAAATCACTTTCCCAGTTTCTCTTGCTTAAAATGAACAGTCACTACATAGTTAGACTTGGATAGCTAGACCTTCAGACTAACAGCAGAAAGTCTGTGAACTTTGGCCTCTTTTATTGTCTTCTTTCATTGACAACACTTTTCATCTTGCCTTTAAATGCATTTAAATTCTTTATATTTTTCAATCTTCAGCAGAAGAGAGAACTGAATCATGCCGACTGTCTTGTGAAAAGTCAATCTCAGTTTCTGTGTTTCAAGGCTGCATGTGTTTGGCACTTCACTACTAATGTCACACTTTAATGTGCACATGCTCCATATTTACTAATGAACTCAGGATGAAAGCCAATTGATGATCGACAACATGGGACCAACAAATCCTGGTTGGATTGGTTTGATTTTGTCAAATTGAAACTAAATCTGTAGTGTGTGTTTAACCTGACTTTTTTCTCTAAACTCTCAGTTAACATCTCACATTTTCTACCCAGTCTCTTCAGAAATACTTGACTCTACCTACATTTCTGCAAAACTCTATGAATCTCTACAGTTTACAGTTGAAATCAACACTAGAGGCAGTAAAACTTAGACTTTAACTTTTATTCTTTTTCACATATTGGGCGGTTTTTAATTTGATTGTGCTGGTAAAAATGGTTTGGGCAGGTGGACAAAATTTGGGCTACTTTGGGGTCAGTTTTGTGGTTTTCAAACATCTAAATTGTATAGGCTAATTGGTTAACAAACAAAACCCAGGGGTGCATCCAAACAATCATAATGAAGTTACTAAACACACACCCTCTGCAGAGTCGGCTAGTGCTGATGGTAAAATCGCCTCCCACCCTTTTAGCCAATCAATAGGTATCAGCAGACAGAAGTGATGATTCATGAGTGGCAGGTTTTTTTTTTTTTTTTTTTTTGCTCAGTAGCTCACCCGATACGACATTCGAATCCTGTGAAACTATGGTTCGACAAAACAGCTCATCAGGTAGGTTTAGGGTTCATTTAGGACATTTTTTTTTTCAACACAATAGAGCATTACCCTTTTAGCAACACTCCTCATACATTTGAATTCACAACTGCTACAATGCATGCCTGTATCAACATAATAAAACCGTAGCCACTGTCATGTATTAAATGCGTGTTTTAATACCACTCACTGGACATTTCACTTTTAAACTGCTGTGAAATGTGCACTAATGTACAAAATATTGGTGTTGAAGAATCATTGCCAGACAACCAATGAGCCTGTGTTGATTTCATTTTCCTCTGAAGTAAGTTTACATCTTGCTATCCTGTTTGTTTGTTTTTTTTTTTTTTAAGTAATTACTACTTTTTTCACAATTCTGACTTTTTCATGCATTTGTAAGTTTGTATTGCACAAGGCAGACTTTTCTTCACAGAATTGCATTGCGTCACACCACATGCAGTGTAGAAGATTTCACTTAAACCACTCGCATCTTCCTGGATAGCAGAGAAGGGAATGGCTTGTTTTGACACCATGTGCTTGAGTGCTTGATGTTGTAAATATGTAAATATTGGATGGTCTAAAACAAGTTTCTAAAAGGTTTGAGGTGCTGACTGGTTGTGACAAAATGTGCCACTGGGCCTATACAGATCCACTTGACATCTTACGGTTGTGATAAGTAAGACTATATGTGATGATGTGTCATTGGTTGACATCTGTAGCAGAACATTTGCTCATCTCTGAAACGTCAAATGAGCATGTGTCATAGATTATACTCTCTCAACTATCTAACGGCGCTGTAAACTTTCCATAACTGATCTGTTTAAAAGCTCTGCAAATGTTGCTACATCATTATTTGTTGGGTGGAAAAAAAAACTTTTATAGTGCACTTTTAATGCACTTTTTTTGTCATTCTGCACTAGTGAGTGGGCAACTCTTTTTTTATCAGTGTAGATTCTGGAAGAGATGAAACATTAATCCTAAGCAAATGTCAAAGGGAAAATTAAATATATATTCATTTCACACATTTAAGAGACAGTTGATCACTATGAAGTATGAATTAATATAATATAATAAGCAATGAAACATTTTCAATGTACAGTGGGTACGGAAAGTATTCAGACCCCCTTAAATGTTTCACTCTTTGTTATATTGCAGCCATTTGCTGAAATCATTTAAGTTCTTTTTTTTTTTCCTCATTAATGTACACACAACACCCATATTGACAAAAAACACACAGAATTGTTGACATTTTTGCAAATTTATTAAAAAAGAAAAACTGAAATATCACATGGTCCTAAGAATTCAGACCCTTTGCTCAGTATTTAGTAGAAGCACCCTTTTGATCTAATACAGCCATGAGTCTTTTTGGGAAAGATGTTTTTCACACCTGGATTTGGGGATTCTCTGCCATTCCTCCTTGCAGATCCTCTCCAGTTCTGTCAGGTTGGATGGTAAACGTTGGTGGACAGCCATTTTTAGGTCTCTCCAGAGATGCTCAATTGGGTTTAAGTAAGGGCTCTGGCTGGGCCATTCAAGAACAGTCACAGAGTTGTTGTGAAGCCACTCCTTCGTTCTTGTAGCTGTGTGCTTAGGGTCATTGTCTTGTTGGAAGGTAAACCTTCGACCCAGTCTGAGGTTCTGAGCACTCTGGAGAAGGTTTTCGTCCAGGATATCCCTGTACTTGGCCGCATTCATCTATCCCTCGATTGCAACCAGTCGTCCTGTCCCTGCAGCTGAAAAACACCCCCACCAAACACATGATGCTGCCATCACCATGCTTCACTGTTGGGACTGTATTGGACAGGTGATGAGCAGTGCCTGGTTTTCTCCACACATACCGTTTAGAATTAAGGCCAAAAAGTTATATCTTGGTCTCATCAGACCAGAGAATCTTATTTCTCACCATCTTGGAGTCCTTCAGGTGTTTTTTTTAGCAAATTCCATGCGGGCTTTCATGTGTCTTGCACTGAGGAGAGGCTTCCGTCGGGCCACTTTGCCATAAAGCCCCGATTGGTGGAGGGCTGCAGTGATGGTTGACTTTCTACAACTTTCTCCCATCTCCCTACTGCATCTCTGGAGCTCAGTCACAGTGATCTTTGGGTTCTTCTTTACCTCTCTCACCAAGGCTCTTCTCCCCCGATAGCTCAGTTTGGCCGGACGGCCAGATCTAGGAAGGGTTCTGGTCGTCCCAAACGTTTTCCATTTAAGGATTATGGAGGCCACTGTGCTCTTAGGAACCTTAAGTGCAGTAGAATTTTTTTTTGTAACATTGGCCAGATCTGTGCCTTGCCACAATTCAGTCTCTGAGCTCTTCAGGCAGTTCCTTTGACCTCATGATTCTCATTTGCTCTGACATCCACTGTGAGCTGTAAGATCTTATATAGACAGGTGTGTGGCTTTCCTAATCAAGTCCAATCAGTATAATCAAACACAGCTGGACTCAAATGAAGGTGAAGAACTATCTCAAGGATGATCAGAAGAAATGGACAGCACCTCAGTTAAATATATGAGTGTCACAGCAAAGGGTCTGAATACTTAGGACCATGTGATATTTCAGTTTTTCTTTTTTTAAAAATCTGCAAAAATGTCAACAATTCTGTGTTTTTCTGTCAATATGGGGTGCTGTGTGTACATTAATAGGGGAAAAAATGAACTTAAATGATTTCAGCAAATGGCTGCAATATAACAAAGAGTGAAACATTTAAGGGGGTCTGAATACTTTCCGTACCCACTGTATATATTGATTTTGTTACACTATATGAACACTTTTTTTTATAAATCATGGTATTGACAACACCTAAAATCTAAAATAAAGAAAACAACTTAACAGCTCAAATTTCAAACTTAAATTGCTCTCCCGAATCTATTATTCATGCAAAACTCAATTGTCAGTTATATTTATCGGTATAAGAATTATTAGAATAAGTTTCCATAGTAATTTGGCATTTGCCACTTTTTGATTTATCATTTATATACCATTGTATTTTCACTTGAGACATAATTTTCATGAATCTGTCATGACAACACTGAAAATTGCAATGCTTTCATGGAAAAAAGCAGCCATTATAATGCAGTGCATGTAGAAATGAATATATCTTTGTCATAAATGAGCCAACCTCTTTGCCAGGCCAAGAATGCAATGATATGCCTCAGCACACTGTAATATACTTAGACTAAAAGATTCATGCGGTTCTTATTTTATGGAAATATATAGACTATTAAACCTCCATTCGCACATTCCCAACCTGCTTCTTACTTTATTGACCTAAAAGTCAACACTGAAGATTTAATGCTCTTGGCATCCACTGAATTGTGACTTTCTTTAGGCCAATTTTTCTACAGACGTCGGCTGGAAAACAGGAATACCTGAAGTTTAAAAAAAGATTTGGGCATATACTGTACACTGAACTGCTGTTCTTCTGCAACATTTGGCAAGTAAAATGGTAGTTTAACTAAGCTGATGAGCCACAAAAGGATGCTAAATTAAGGGAAAAAAAGAGTCACTCTTCACAGCCAATGCAACCTCTCATCCAGTTCTAATGCAGGCTAGCTGAGCATCATCTTTTACCTGTAGGTTATCAATGCACATTCCACAAAGACCCTCTAGTGGACA